>NC_143561.1:73226250-73528125 GCF_054136105.1 Typopeltis vanoorti
TATTTCACTTGCGCTCTTTCTGGGTTTTATTCGCCGACCAAATATTTATACACACATTGTCAGCAAGTTTCAGCAGCTATTTTGTGTGGCTTCTTCAGGACAAGTGTCCTGAAGAAGCCACACAAAATACTAACATTTGCTAGTAAAACATATACGCGATATTTTAAGATCTACTAAGGACATTAATGCCTTCTTCAAACACGCAGTGTATACAACATCCCATGTTCCTGTGGATTAAATTACGTAAGCCAAACATCAAGAAGCCTGGAAATTCGAAAAAAAAAAAAAACAGAGAACATATAGAACAACAACAGAACAGATACTTCAGGATTAGCGCATCACTTCTCGATCTCTAACCACACCATCGATTGGGATAACAGCTCCATGCCTTATATAGAAGATTTTCGATGTAGAAACTTCAATGAGGCCCCGGTTGTACTCCTTTCGTGATTAAATCTTAGATTTCGGGAGAAAATCTAAACAGAAATCAAGGAATGATTCTGAAAGACATCTGGAAAAGCCTAATAAATTCCCTCAGCTTACCAGAATTTCATTTTGCTAAACTATACAATGCGCTCAATAAACAATGACTGAGACTCCACGCCTCATGCTTATGATGTTACGCGTCAGTTTTAATTTTAATTTATTTGACTGTATTACTCCATTCTTCTTTTCTACTAGCAAACGGTATTGCGTACTGTCATATTTGTCCTGAAGAAGCCAGACAAAATAGCTGGTGAAACCTATTGACAATTTGTGTATATCATTTAATAATATCTGGTAAACGAATAAAGCTCAAGTGTTAATGTTTATGTGACCAAATACAAAACAAAAATGGAGTGCATATTTCGCTTTTAAATTACAAATCAGTATATTATAACGATGAAATAATAAAACCAAAGACGTCATAAGTATAACCCAATAACATAAGTTTATCTGGGTTACAAAGTGTATAACCTTTACCCAAATCTATATACTGAGCACAATAGCGCATTATACAAAAATATTGGCAAAAAAGATAATATTATCATCATCATTAAACCCGCACGTACTCAAATGACTCATCGCAGAGGTACTAATATCATACCCGCAATTCATCATACCATGCCTGAAATATACTCACTGTCTCCGCATTCAACACTCAAGCAATGATGCATTCTTATAAATGCATTTTCTTTGTATTATTTTTTTCAATATGGGGTAAATGACTCTCCCATTGCAAGAGGGTTGGGTCTACTTCTTCCATGGTGACCTACTCCATCTTGGAAGAGTGTTTATTCACTTGTATGAAGGTAGAAGACAATCACAAACATGAACCACCACTGCCCTCGATTCTGACCTCCAAGCCGTCCTTCAATGAGGCTCAGATAACCTCGTCAACTTCGATAATAAACCCACTTCTGTCTTATTTCTCACAAAAAAGAACCGTTTTTTCCCAATGTTATTCTTGAAAACACTCAAATTTCCAGATAAGATGAGATTTCTCTTCTTGAAATTAACCTGAGCTTCAGGCCTCTCCTGGCATAAACACTTAACAACCATTGCATCCTCATCGTCCAAAAAAACTGGGATTTCTCTTTCGATCAAGACGTTGTTTCACCTCTAAACTGTTAAACTTATGCAAGTCACAAATCTGCTCAGCTATCGAATAATAGTCTCATATTTGGATTGGGACTCCTAAAATCTCCTTCAAAATGCTTGACTCAAAACAGAGGAGAGCAATTAGGTTGATAAATGACCCATCTCTTACAAACTCACTCTCGTCTCTTTCACATAGACATTTGGTCTCTGCAATTTGTGTATTCATCAATTATTCCAATGAAGAATGTTCATCCAAAGTAGCATCAATAATTCCCCCACTCATCTATATTTGTACTTTTGTGTAATTATTTATATTTCAGGTCTTGAAGATACTAAAAAAAATCAGTTGAACATACACAGACCAGTATTAAGTTTTTCATTCTGTCAATATTTTTTTCAGAGATATCTCCCTTACAACTACTTTATTCTAAAATTGGTTAATTTTAGTTATTTCCCTATGATGCACATTCTTATTCAAGGTGTTCTCATATCTAGAGATACCCCTATCTAACCAAAAATTCTGGGCTCAGCACAAACCATAATTAGGTTAATTAATGATCCGTCTGTTAACAAACAAACTGTTTTTGCTGCATCAATTTTACACAAATATCTTAATCTCTGGTCAGCTGGCATCAGTAAATCTTTAATGAACTCCAGTAAATCCACTCCTCTTTCAACTCCCTCATAAGATTTCCTTCGCCCATCCTTCTATCATTAGCAGTTCTTTCTACTGCCTTCCTTTAGAACAATGTCACTTTATATATATATTTCCAATAGCATGCAGATCTACAGCCATTCCTACTGAAATGTAATGGTAAGAAGCATTAGCGGATCCTTGCTTGAAATCGTGGGGTGCTGCAACTTTCGAAATATATATATATACACACAGTGTAAGTAGAGTGTATACGAGTTTGAATAAAATATCAAAATTTTGGTAAAAATTATATAAAAAATTAAAAATGAAACAATATTGTTTATTATCGATAAAATTATACAGTTCGGTATAATTTAAAATTATACCAAAAATTACTTAAAAATAAAATCCACTATCATAACCCCAATAATGTTCTAAAACAAAAACTATAACAAATGTTATGTCTTTAACTGTATTGTCCAAATATTTTAAGAGATGAAGTAAACACGATAAGCACTACGAACACTCTACTACTGGCGCAAACTGCATATAAATAACACTGGAACTGCGCGTTTTAGCGTAATGCTAAAATTACGCTAGAAAAATTGCTGTATTAGCATAATGCGGCGGCACAGTGCCGCATTACGCTAATTGATCGCATCTCACTATGACGTGCATATGTTTGCGAGCGTAGCAATATGACACTGTGGTAAACACAGTCCTGCTAGCGTCCTTCGCCCCCCCCCCCCTAACTGTGACGAGATCGATTTTATAATTTTTTATACAAAATAAGAGAATTGTATAGGACTGTTGATGATAAAATTAAATGTTACAAGCAAATAAATAAATAAATTAATAAATATATTTATATATCGAGAAAAATTGGGGGTGCTGCAGTTCTCCAGTGCCTATGCACGAGCCGCCCATAGTCAAATGCTTTTCAAAGTCAATATACGTAATGTGTTTCTAAATTGTATTCTGTTTTCTCTATATTATTCGTTTTAGGCAAAAGGTCGAGTCTACGCATGAATGTCGTTTTCTAAATCCATTCTGTACTTCTAAAATAAAGTTTTCAGAATATTTCTTAATTTGTTATTTTAAATTCTGCTATATATTTTGTAAGATGAATTTAGAATACTTATACCTCTATAATTTTTAGGATCTTCTCTACCACCATTTTTTAAAGATAGGGATCACAATTATTATTATTATTATTATTATTTTATTCTATTGGTAGGTGACTTGTTGAATAAATTTTATTTAAAAATAATAGGAATTTTTAAATAAAATTTAAAAATTCCTATTTTTAAATTTTATATTTTTAAATTTTTAAATATATTTAATAGAAATATATAAACATATAAATATATTTATATAATTCTGTACCTAACTTTTCTTCGCCGGATGATTTTCCATTTCTTATTTCTTTCAGGCTGATTTGTAATTCTTCTTCAATTATTTCCTTTTCATTTTCATTAAATATTTGCCAGTTATCTTTCTTAAAAATACTTATCTGCCCACAATTCTGTACAGAAATATAAAACTTTTTCTAATTTCAATTAGATGCGTAATTTTATGTTTTCTTTAGTATCTTTACTTATGTGTTTCAAAATCTTATATACATTGGGTCTTATTTTATATAAATCATGTTCTAAGTTAGAAACAAATTTGTTCCATGATTCTCTGCCTTTTTCTGACTTGTCTTTTAGCTATGGCTCTGATTATTTTATATTTTATAATTCTTTTCATTTTTTCATTTCAATTTTTTTCATTTTGATTATTTCTTTGATTGTCTCGACCCATATCTTCAGGTACTGTTTTTTTTTCTTTTTATCGAATTTTTTGGTCTTTCCTAAGCTTTCATTTGCTGCTGTATTTTGTATCATTTTTGTATTAAACCATTCCATATCTATTTCTTCATTTCGTTTAATTTTATCTAAATATTGGATAATTCTTTGTTCATATAGCCATTGTGTATTTGTGTCATTTAATAATCTATTTTTGTAAACGAATATTTTAATTTTATTTCAATTCTTGTTATTTGTAGCCATTTAGGCGCTAATCTTAATTTTATTTTAACGATCAAGTGGTCACCACTTATTTCATTTCCTCTGCGAATTCTAACATCTAAACAGAATTTTGATGTGAATGAAGCTGAAAAATGGTGACTAACAGTGTGAAATAAGCACGTTCTCAGTAACTTCCCAATGCATGATCATTTCGAGGGGGGGGGGTCAAAACTGTTGGACCATGATTGCCATTATTACTATCACTTAGCAGGTAAGTAATTATATTACACTTACTTGGTAAGAGAGCCTGCTTCTTATATGCGAGAAACGTCTTTGAAATTAGCCTTCAGAACTGAAAGTTTTCACAGCTTGAAATATTGTTTCAGGTTGTGAATATAACAACCAGTAGCGCACTCAGTGTTTAATCTTGGGGGGGGGGGCGAGTATGACTGAGTATCTGCAATGATCGCTGATAACTCACACAAAAAAAATTCACTAGTATAGAAGAATTTTAAAGAATTCTATTAATTAGGAAAAGATTTTTGGAAACTCTTCTAGTGTTTTTCCTTTTTCTTTTGGGGGAGAGGGCAGTGCCCCTTAGCCTCCCTCTGGATGCGCCACTGATTACAACGTCTAAATAATGCTTAAGAAGAGATGGTTTGGACTCATCTAACTAGTATGTATTAGGGTTTACACAAAAAACGACCTTTGAAATAAACAGTTTTTCGAATTTTTAGACACACAACAAAAATATACATATATAATTAAAATAGTAAAAAATATTTATACTTATTTTAAAATTTTTCAGTTTATTTGATATTTATGGAAATAAAAAAATATAAGAAAATAAAATATACTCCATACAAAATTAAATTAAAAAAAAATAAAATAACTAAAAGCCGTACAAAATATAAATTATAAATTTTTATTTCGTTTAGTATTTTTCTTCAGGAAATATGAGTTAAAAACACATAAAATGTCCGCTGAACGATTACTTAATCTTGTTCTTATTCTAGATACAAAATTGCCTGAAATAGAAAATACTCTCTCACTGACTGCTGAACTTGGTTTTATCGTTTTCAGGGCCTCAAATAATAAATCTAAATTCTTTATTCTTTTATTGGTTGCCTCAGATATTGAAAATTCGGACTTCAGTGTCTTCGGATTTGATATTATTTCTTCGGGTTCCTCAAGGAATTGATTTTTCCATGGCTTCTTTTAGAGTATTGCTCTGATTAATAGTTTTCCGGTCTTCGATATATTCATCATCGGAATCTGTTTCCATATAAGAATTTGGATACATTTTTCCAGAGAACTTAATAATATCGAGTTTGTTTTCAGGCTGGTGGAAATACACTAGATTTCTTTGTTGGAATATTTTGTAGATTTCGCAAATATAGCGAAAGGGTTACCAATCCAGCTTGTCTTTTTTCTTGAATTCGTACTTCTAAAGCATTTAATAAGTTGGAACTAATTTAAGTTCTTCAAATTTTTTAGTTCATTTAACAGAAATTCAAATAAGCCTTCGCTTGTTATAAATTGGCATCTCTCCGCCCTAAGGCCTCAGCTGCTAGACGTGCTGGTCCCGACACTTTAAGATGCTCCATGAGTTTAGGATATTGAGCTTCATTCCACATATGAGAAGCACCAATATCATTCAAAGATTTATAACAAAGATTGATGTTATAAATCTTTCAATCATGGCCTCCAAACTATTCCATCCCGTTTGGCAGTCAAGAATCAGACTTAATTCCTTTCATTTCTCTTGTTTTGCGTAATTCTGAAGGATGATATTTTTTAAGGAGATTTTCTAAAAAATGTGCAAATTTTTCTGATTTAGGATATTGATTGTTTGTAATTGTCAGACAACACAGGGAATCCACAACCATTATCTAGATCAAGAGAATTTAAAAAATCCTCGCCATAGTCATTTTCACATTCTACGTCATCTTGCGATTCCTCACTTGTAACATATACATCGGTTTCAAGTCAAAATGTTAATGTTTTTAATAATTAAAAACGTGGCATATTTTTAAATATTAATTCTAGTATCTAAAACCTGTTTTTTTTTTTAATTTAAAAAAACGGTTTTCGAATTTTACAAATTTATCCAAAAAAAAAAAAAAAATACGGTTTTTAACCGACTAACCCTAGTATGTATCGTTTCCGGTTTACTACGAATAAACTGCTGTATACAGTCCCATTGTGCGAGAATATAAGAATGTCTATTAAGATGTAGATCATTTCCAATTGAAGAAGAAGCAAACTTGAAGCATTTTTGTGAAAGAAATGTATAATTATTCAATAACTATGCATATTCCAGGGAAAGAATAATTTGTTTTACAAATATTCTGCAAAAGCTTAGACAGCACTGCTCTTAGATGTCGCGAAGTTGTGATATAATCTAACATTCAGATTATATCACAGTCTGTAGAAAGGCATTTACAGACAGAAAAAAAAAAGTATCATTTTTTTTTTCTTTTTTGTTTTTTGTCATTTTAAAAGGATGATAATCTCCTGGCTATTCCCTTAACTTGCAGACATCTTGATTGAGATTGTCATGAAAATACTTCCATTTTCTGAAGATAAAGTCGCAATATAAAGAATAGCACCGCCTGCTAATTTCAAAAAGACCAAGAAAGTGTCACCTAGTCTACGTGGGTGAAGTAAAAGGCAGGTTTTACTTATTTATTTATTATTAATTATTTAATATTTAACTGATTAATAAATGAGAGATTGTCAACAGTAAAAGGACGCAAAAATTATTCAAATAATTCTTTGTTGACGACTTCCAAACTATGCAAATATCGCTGCTAGCAGTTTTCATTGTTGTTGTTATGGTCCAAGTAGCAATTGTTGGCTTCCCAACTGTAAGTTGAAAGAAACTGTGAAAAGCTGGGAATATCATCAGCAAGTATTTAACATGAATAAAGAGGTAGTTAATGAAAAAGACTGGAGCCAGTTGCCATCAGTGGCTCTGGTAAAGATTTTCTCGCATTTGGGAGCAAATGATAGAGTGAACGCATCACGTGTTTGTAGAAGTTGGGCAGAAGTATTTCGTACTCCTGAATTATGGCAAAGAAGGGTCTTCATTTGGCAAGGATACCCTTTGACAATCTCCTTCAGAAAATCAGTGCAGTTCGCAAAGCAGTAAGTAAACCAGGCTTAACTATCGAAAGTTCGGATATCATTAACTCCAGCATTGAGTGATTTTTGTGTCTCTTTTAATTTCAGGAATTAATTGGAAGGAGAGAAATCTTAATTTCGTTTTAATTTAATTTTAATATCGAAATCGGTATTAGCACATTATTGTTTCATTTCTTGATATTAATTTAACTGAATTTCTTGTTATTTGATTGCTGCATAAATTAATTCGCCGATCTCTGCATTATTCAACACTCATCTGGCAAATCTGCTGACTATTTATTTTGTTTGTGGCTTTGTAATGGACAGGAAATTGAGATATTTATGCTCGTTTTCAAATGACACGAGTATGATTGGGAGACTGTTTACATTTTAAAATTGTTTATAAATAATTATATGGTTATAATTTAATATATATATATATATATATATATATATATATATATATATATATATATATATATATATATATAATGTAGAATGTTTTTTACCTTTGATATAATATATGTTAAAGATGCCAAGCTATTTTAAACCTGGTTTTACTCCATTTCCCAAGTAAGCAAACAGACAAATGAGTCAAGTTTGGGCCTGCACGTATTGCAAGTCTAGGTGACCCGCAAAGTAGTGCAAGTCTGGGCAACTCGTGGTAAAAGTGGAATAAGCTCTGATCACTATTCTAATATTTACCCTCAATGCAAAGCCATCTCCTTGAGGAGATGTATGATGCTATGCATTAAAGGCAGGGGGGGGCCACTACCCAGACCGGTTTCGACCTTTATTGAGGTCTCATCAGTGGGAGCCAGGCTTAGAAATACCAAGGTTAAGTAATACAGAGCTTATAAGTATTTTACCAAAACAAGTAATCATAAGGTGCTTTGAACCTTATTAAATAAAAATCTCAGGATGAGAGATAGATGTATTTAATGTATTTAATAAAGTTAAAGCACTTTATGATTACTTTTTTGGTAAAATACTTATAAGCTCTGTATTATTTAACCTTGGTATTTCTAAGCCTGGCTCCCATTGATGAGACCTCAATAAAGGTCGAAACCGGTCTGCGTAGTGGCTCCTTGCCTTTAATGCATAGCATCATATATCTCCTCAAGGAGATGGGCTTTGCATTAAGGATAAATATTAGAATAGTGATCAGAGCTTATTCCACCTTTACCACGAGTTGCCCAGACTTGCACTACTCTGCGGGTCGCGTAGACTTGCAATTCGTGCAAGCCGAAACTTGACTTATTTGTCTGTTTGCTTACTTGGGAAATGGAGTAAACCGAGGTTTAAAATAGCTTGGCATCTTATAATAATTTATTGTAATGAACTACAAGTTGTTAACTATAATCAGAATGGAGCGTTTTAATGATAATCATTTGTGTTATATGTGACTGGTTGTATTTATGATACTATTTAATGGTAGTTACACTAACAAATGACCCAACTGTAATTATGGTATCTGTACTGGGTTCCAGTCAGTACCGTCCACAGGGAGTGGACGGTACGGCAGGTCAGTATCGTCCACAGGGTGTAGTACCGTCCACAGGGAGTGCACTTCTCAAGCCACACCTCACGGCGTGGCTTGAGAAGTGCACTCGTTCAGGTATATTACGGAAGGCGCCGTCGCTACGCTAAGAATTCCAGTAGCAAGTGCGGAAAGACGTTTTTCCAAGCTTAAACTGATTAAAAATTATTTGCAAACAGCAATCGCCCAAGAAAGATTGGCTGGTGTAGCAACTATATCGATACAGTTCGGATATAGCTTATAATTTAAATTTAGAAGAGCTTATAAACAGTTTTATTAAGCGTTATTCCAGCAGAGCAAACCTTTAATTAATATTATTATGTAATCGCTATGCGTCAATGTTTCTGTTGTAATAAAAACAAAATAGCAATTGGAGATTGTCTTATATTTTTGTCTTATGGTTCATCAGGGGTGATATTTAATTGGTTGCCTCAGAACGCGATCTAATCTCGCGACGACTTTAGTTCCAGTAATAAATAACCTTAAGTTAGAGGTGTCAAACTGGTGATCCGCGACGCTTCAAGTAAAAAAAAAAAAAAAAAAAACAAGAAGAAGAAAGGATGCTTGATTTTTATTTATAATAATATAATAAAACAAATATCGTTTAAACATTCGATTATTCGTTTTCATTCGACATTTATAGTTGAATGCAACCACCTGCTATTATATTATATAATGACAATAAAAAAAAATTGTATCGCAATTTTAATTTGATCCTAATCAATGCTAACAGTAAACAAGTTGGATAAACAAAAACGGTGTTTGCTAAAGTGCCGTCTAGAAAGGCAATACGCTTTATAGATCCCTAGATTACCAAACATACCCAAATTGTTTAGGTGTTCACCCTTTGACTTGTCGGAGTGTCTTAAAGAATGATGAAATTAAGATGTCATTTAGGGTTATCAGAATCTCATCAACTAAGTAACACATTAACTTTGATTATTGCCTGTTAGTGTGACGCATTCAAGGCGCATGCGTCAGAATTTTACACTCCTCTAGATGAAAATGACTGGATGTGGACAACGATGTTAATTCCCAACTTCGCTAAATCTCGTTCGGTCGTAGGTCAGAACGACCAAACCACTCGAACGAATTTATAAAATCTGCTGAAGGAATGCTAGATGAACTTTAAGATAATTTTAAAAATTATCTTTCTATATATATATATATATATATATATAGAAAGATTTTTTTTTCTTATTTATCTTGATAAAATATTCATTAGAAGATAGGTAACAAAAGGACTATTTACATATTATAAGTATATGTATTACAGGGAAAGAAAGATTTTCCTTTCGGATGTACAATAGAGAATGCAATAAATGAATCAACATTACAGTTCAGTTTCACTCTTAGTTATCGTTCAGATGAAGTGTATTGTCATCGGCAATCCAGAACAGGGTACCTGTTGGATTCCACTCCTCTATGAATTTTGCGACAGTTCTTGTTTCTTTGTAGTAATCAAATTCCAGTGAAAGCCAGCTTTGTAGTTTCCGACGGAGGCTATACATGAGAGTTTATGCCGATTCGGTGATGGTTGGGTGCTGCTTATTTCTTGTGTGTTTTAGGTAGAAGCCGTAGATGACAGCCTTAGCGCAGATGAAGAGGAAATTGATTATTCTGTGTCTGTTTTCTTCTGTATGGACTAAATTCCAGTAATCTTCTTGGCTGTGTGTGTGTAGTTACAGGTGCGAGGGGAGGTATTAAGAGCATAGGTGATCATCGCTTTGTTTGCAGGACAGGTCAGATATGTGTGCCAAGGTACCTGTAACTTCGCAGAATAGACACAGATCCGATTCTCTTAGCTGAAATTTGTAGAGCTTAGAAGAAGTTGGCAAGATGTTATGCCATTGTCTCCACTTTGGAGACAATGGCATAATTGTATATCGGAATCTGGTTTGGCACACTTCGATTTAAATGGAAGATCCCACTGAAAACTGAGTGGCATGTGCTGCCTTGTAGATGAGAGGTTTAAGGATGAATATACGAAGGGCGATGTTGGAGGCACTGACGTGAGGAAGTGGTATATTTTCTTGTAGTTGGAGGGAAAAATTGGAAGTGAGGCTAGATTGTACAAGATGAAATATCAGCTCCGAGCAGTTTCTAGAAGGAATACTGATTCCGTGAGGTATAGTGATATCTTGATAACCTTTTATAATAGCAGCTTGCATGTGTTGATATTGCTTTTGTTTTCATTCTTGTGAATGCAAAACATTTTCCATTCACAAGACTTTTCCCGTGTAGGGAAAAGAAAGGGCTGGCCAGTTGTGAGATTTGATATGTTTTTCTGCTCGCAAATAGTAGGTCTGTAAGTACAGCTGCCTCTATTGATCCTGTCAGTGTGTGATGAAGTTCTGTGTTTTTCCACCACTGTTGAGCATCTCTGAAAAATGAGGTAGTTTAGAAGGTGATGGTGCAGAACTGGCCATTCAGAGGATTGTGGAAAGTTTAAGTCCTTTGGTGGATGATTTCGTGATGTGATCGAAGGTATTTACATAAGTGTGAGTGAAGTGTCTTTAGGAGAAAGTTTATCCTGAAGGATTTAATCTTGTTTTCAAGGGATATGAGGCCTTCACCTCCCTTATTGAATGGTTTTCAGAGTTCAGGGTATGTTTTCCAGTTAGTATTTTTCCCGGAGAAACGTTTGATTGCCTTTTGAATGTGGTGAAGAAATTATTCAGGGACTGCGAGGAGTTTGAGGGTTTGCCATAACACACTCGCAGCCATCTGGTTAACTATTAGTACTCTTCCTCTAAGTGAAGACATGGAACGAATGCTGTTCCATTTATCTAACACCTGTTTGAAACGGTTGTGCAGCTGTGTCCAGTTCAGTGATATATATTTTGGTGTTGCCAAGGTGTACACCTAAGTATCTTTGTCCTTCAGTTGACAATGTACATTCGATCGGAGAACCATTTCCAGCGTTCCATTCGCGTGAACACAAGCCAGTAGTTTTTGCAAAATTTAATTTGGCCCCTGAGGCTTATGCATATAGTCCGTGAATCTGGGTGCTTCCTCGGTTACTGTCATTTCTTCATTTCGGACTATTACAGTGAGTCCATCGGCATATGATAATAGGATTCTTTTTTGATTGGCTTCTATAGATAGATCACAATGAGAATACAAAAATATCTTTTTTAACATTAATACTGCTGCATTTCACACTTCCCTCCACTCACAGAACCGTGTGACAGCTTATGTATAAAGAAATCATCGCAATGTCATAAACAACCACAAGTATATACGCCTGTTCAAGGTTTATATATTATGATAGCTTAACCTTTACAAACACCTAAAGAATGGACACAAACTAGAGTAACCATCCTGTCAGAAATCAAACACATAATAACTAAAATATTGATGGATAGGGCTAAATGGCCTCGCCTACTCCCCGTATACGGAAATAAAAAGGCGTTAGCTGTTTTTTTTTTTTTTGATTGATATGTGCATTAACGAACTAATAAAACACTAAAACATCGAATAAAAGCGTAACAATTTTTCACAATATCATGATTATAATAAAAAAATATCTTTACAATTACATTTATAGTTATGTTATGTGTATAGTAAAATACAATGTCTCTTATACAAGTTTATTAAAGATATTCACTTAAGTAAATCATTCTGCAGCACGAAATGAGCGAGTTTTCAAAATATACATTTGTGGGCATTTGTGACAGTAGCATTACTGTAGCCACTGAATTAAATCTGAGGCATTTCCACCAAATCAGATACTAGCATGGATCTTTTCCAGTGGTCTGAAACTAAAAATTCGCTAATCTGAAACCAAGTTTCCATAGGGAAGACATATCCTTCATATATACCTGACGCAAAAATTAAATTAATGCGAATACTTTGTTAAGGAAGTTTCTCGAATCTGCTAATCGATAAATAAATTCTCTTTCTTAGATATGCCAAGGTGGTGCAAAATTTGAAGATCATATTTCGTTCTCGAGGAAATTTCAAACAATCAAGAGTCCACTATCATATCAGGAATTTCTTTACTTTGATGAGCAAAGCCCGGCTTCAGACCCTGAGCCTTGAAAATATGCGGATGCCTATAAGACAATGCCGTGACTATCCACACAGCAGCCTTTATAGCAGCTTACTTCAGATGCTCAGGAGTCAGAAATATCTGAAAGTTGTCGAGTTCCCGCGAGCTGGCTTTACCCAACAAGAGGGATTCAGCATGCTATCAGTGCTGGCTAACGGAAATGCTCGTACCGTCAGAGAACTGCACCTGAAGGAATACTTTTCCTTCAACGTAGAAATCTATAGGTAAGTTGGAACCAGTCTGACTCTAAAAGCCTTTTTTGTTTCACGTGCTTATTTGAATTCCTTAGATGGCGATGTGAATTGCTTTTTGCTTGTAAGCAATTTCTAACGATGATATTATTCCTTAAAAGTAATAAAATATAGAGTTCATGTAAATCATTGCTCAATGTATGAATTTTGAAATATCTTTCGTAGGTCTCAGGAATTCCCTAATATTCTTGGCCAATTCGAAGCCCTTGAAACCGTCTCGTTAAACTACATGTACTTATCCGAGGACTTGCTGACAAAATTAGGACAATCATGCAAGAAACTGAAGCTGATCAAAATAAAATGCCTGTATTATGAAGATCACCGTCACGTGATTCGGGAGCGTATCTGGGTGCAAGTGCGAAATAGCTTGCCATCCTCCCTCGAGATAGATATCAGCATTAGTGAGTATAAATAACGCTTATTCTCGATATTATATATAATATCTTTTATATAATATCTTATATATAATATCTATATAATAGCTGAAAGCTATGTTATATATAATATATATTATATATAACATAGCTTTCAGCGTTTTTACCACTTTGACTCCTTCCCTCATTTCAGTGGAAACCGCCACCTTACAATGATTGTTTGCACTGTGAAAAAGCGGAAGTCATGGTTCTTATGGTGTCTGATTTTTAATATAATAATAATAATAATAATAATAATAATAATAATAATAATAATAATATTTATTGGTCTTTATTCGCCTATCGGAATCTGCAGAACTCACAGCGTGTTCCTTTTCTGTTTCTTTTCCTTTCAGTCGATGTTGTGGACGCCCTGGCTCTACGCAATATTCTCTGCCAAGGCATGCCTCTTCGTGCCCTGAAGTACTGGTCAGTGTTCGAGCACCCCAGAACAGCTGCAAATGTGAATGCTTTCCTTTCCCATCTGCAACTCACGTTTCTCAACAGCTTGGGTAAGTAATGATCGCAATCTTTTAAATGTTTTCACTGTTCAGTCGGCTTTTATCGTGGCAACTAAAATGTATTAAACATCTCATGCATGATTAAATTTTTCTCGCAACTTTATTGGATGTGCTGTTAACTCAGTGTTTATTTCTTCTTCTTATTGTTTTTTCGTATAGAGGAACTTCGGCTGATGTATGAAGGCAACATGCCTCTGCCCATGGCACAATTACTGGACTTGGTAGAAAGTTGCAAGAATTTACAAATCTTAAAATTGGGAAGTATCATGTCCGAGGAGCTTGTAAATGGCGTGTGTGTGAGACGCCTACTGAACCACTCGAGTGAGTTAAAAGCCAAAATATTCTTATTTTTATCATTAATTTGTTTATCTTGTCCCCCTCGAGTTTATATCATACGTAAATTTCATATGCATGTGGTATCATAAAATAATAATTTTATTATTATTTTATGATATATAGAAAAATTGATATAGAAAAATTGATTATAGTAAAATATAAATATAGAAATTTTTTTTTATTTATATATTTTTCTCTAGAGACCTAACATGGAACCTTTTCAAGCCACTTCAAGCCTTCAATAAACGAGAAGGTGGATTTACACCAGCCAATGAACTTCACTCCTTCACTTATGCAAATGTTGTTTTAATTACGTGTTCTTTACCTAAATAATGTATTTTTCTTTTGATCTCTCTTTAAAGGCACCATTCATGAGTCATTTCATGTTTACGTTGCTATTAATGAATGTCTTGTTTTCTTCCAGCATTTCAAAAGATTCAAATGTTCATCCGTGTCCGCGACGTTTCAGCGATTCCGCAAATGAAAGCTCTGTCAGCTTCACTCAAAAGTGATCTACGAAATATTGGTGTAGAATCAATGTTTGTCGTAAACCCTCATAAATATTAGTAATAATTCAGGAGAAACTTACCATTATTTATATTTTTGTTATTCGCACTACAAAATTACTGTAAAAAGAACAAAAGGCAAATGTTTGGCTTTTAATAAAAATATGTCTGCGTTTATAGAGCAATAAAAATTGATATTCGTTACTTCTAGTGGTTATTTATTTGTGTGGCGAAAAATAATTAGAATTTCTGAATACAAATTTCATTTCCTTCAAGTCGTATTTTTATTATTAATATTCTTTAGCCTTCCGGAGTGGAAATGGAACCGCCCCAATGTCACCAACTCGCAAAGATAATAAATATTATGTAAAAATTACAGGCTAAGATTTATTATTAACCTCAGTTATTCTTAAAGGTATACCTAAATATTCATGAAAAGATAGATGAACGTGGTTTCGTAGACATTTTTAGACTCCTTGGATGTACCACGAAATAATAATGTCAAATAATACTTTATTATCTCTCAAATAAATTATGTGCACATACATACTATTTAATTAAACATACAATTTATATAATACATATAATACACATATTTATATAATACATACAATTTAATATAATTACATACAATTTAAAGATAATATTACAATTTTTTTCACTTGTGATTCAATTCAGATTCCAATTTATCGCGTGTTATCAGTTATAGTTCAGTTACACAGGATAGATTACACAATTAGCAATCTATCCACGGTATATAATTTGTTTTCCCAGTACAGAATGCTAGGAAAATATCTTATTTAAATTGCATAAATAATTTACTTAAATATAAAGAGCCAATATGCTTCATTTCGGCGATGTAAAACATTTAAATTAAGGGGATATTAAATCCCACATTGTTTTAAAACCGAATAAGAAACTCTAAGATTGAAATCAGAGAGTTTCATGCCGAACAGAGTAAACTATAAAAATATCGGCGATTAGGAGCGTGAGCTAATGCAAGTAATCCTAGTACGTAGTACAGTCTCGGGCAACTCGCAGCAAAGGTGGTAAAGTTGTGATCGCTATTCTTGGTATTATGCCATAATGTAATAACAGCATACATTTCCTAGGAAATGTGTTTTTACATTATGGAAAATACCAAGAATAGCGATCAGAACTTTACCACCTTTGCTGCGAGCTGCCCGAGACTGTACTACTTACTAGGACTACTTGCATTAGCTCACGCTACTAATCGCCGATATTTTTATAGTTTACTCTATTCGGCATGAAACTCTCTGATTTCAATCTTTGAGTTTCTTATTCGGTTTTAAAACGATGTGGGATTTAATATCCCCTTAATTTAAATAATTGCATAAATAATGATATTAACAATGTATTTTATATTTTTTTTCACGTTCATGTTTACAATGATTCATAGAAATTTACAATGATTCATTTTTTATTAAATCGATTATAATTTTTACTTGTTTCTTTGGGTGGCTTCTTGCTCGAAGCTTTGCAGAGCTTCTCTGAATAATGTTATCAGTATCGCATTATTCTTATATACACCTTACTGACAGTTTTGTTACATAATCTGCAGTATTTGATTATGAGGATTACGTGTAGATGAATGAGGCATATTAATCCCACCTACTTCGAAGCTTGGGTTAGCTTTTATGAAGAGAGTGGGATCAGCCTTCACCCTTTGTGTTGTTGTTATTGTTTATGGATGGGACGTAGGCATTGGATGCTGGTGATTTGTGATGTGTATGTTAGTGTTAAAACTTTGTTGGTATATTTTCCAGTGTTCGTGTTTTAATGTTCTGTAGTTGTCTGTGTGTGTTTTAAATTTCTTGGTAGGTTGTTAAGATGCGTGGGTATCTGATGTGATCTCACAAAAGAACCGTATGAGTTGTTGAGAAGTGTAGGGATGTGGAGGGTTGTTGTAGCTCGTGTTATACGATATGTGTCTCTGTGTTTCGATAGGTGTTGTTGAAGAAATACCTTATTAATGTTATGTAGTGTTTCATGTTTTTAATGCTCAGGATTCTGTGTGCCGTCATTTGTTGGTCGGATATTGGTTGTTGCGTGTAAGGTGTCCAAATCAATGTTGACACAATTTTCCTATGTAATGTTTCTAATTTTGTTAGGTGGCTGTTTGATGTGTTTGCATAGACTGCTATACTGTATCTGAGTGGGGATTCGCAGATACCATGATGGGGTAGTTTTTTATGTTAGATGTAATAATGTCTTTTAGTTGGAAGTGTTTTGCTGCTATGTTCCGGAGTTTGGTATGTAGGTAATTAATATGTTTTGTCCAATTAAGGTGGCAATCTATGTACAGACCAAAATATTTTGCATGTGTTACAGGTTTGATTTCGGGACATTGGCAGGTTTTGTTGTTGTTAATGCAGCGCTATGTGTTACAGTGTATCCATCTGAGTGCGGGGGACGCATGATTCTTCGGTTGTGTATTATAAACATCTGTGTTGTGGTGCCGTTGATTACAATTGCGTTTGGGTAGAAGTATGTTGTGATTTCATTTAGGTCTTGTTGTGCTTTGAAGAGAGCCGTGTTGATGTCTGTGTGGATTGCTAGTAGTGCGGTGTCATCTGCGTACTGAAATATTTGACTTCTTAATGCCATGTTAAGAACATCGTTAATGTATATGTTGAATGGAGTGGGTGATAATATGGCGCATTGAGGGACACCGTGCTTTATTTTTATATCCCGGCTGTGATATGTACCTATTTTTGTTAGTGTTCTCTTTGAGAGGTAGTGCCTGAACCATGTATCCAGAGTTCTTCTTATACTTATTGAGTAGAGTTTGGTGAGTAGTATGTCATGTTCAAGTGTAACAAATGCTTTGGTTAAGTCAAGCAGTATAAGGACGGCGTATCTGTTTTTGTTTATTGCGTCGACGATGTCTTCTAATAATGTGATGGTGCTTTTTGTTTTCTGAAAGCCGTATTGGTTTTGTGAGATGATGTTGTACTTCTGTAAACAGTTCTGTTGTCTGGTGTGTGTTATTTTTTCTAGAATTTTTGAAGTGACTGGTCTTATTTTGTCTATTCCTGGAGTGGTCTTTGGTTTTAGTTGTAAGAGTGCTTCTTTCAGTTCCTGTTTTGTTACGAGTGGAAAATACATCGTTTGGTCTTAACGTTGTGTCGGTAGTTTTTTGTTGATCGTTGGTAGTTTGTCTTTCTTGAGTTGTGTGATGTTGTTTGTGAAGGCATGGTTGAATGAGTGCTAGTTCCTGTCGGTTTGTGTCCTGACCGAAGGTGTTTGCAATAAAATCTTCTGCTGAAGTTTTCTTCTTTCGAGTTATTAATTCGTTGAGTGTAGTCCACGTTTGCTTCATGTTGTCGTTATATTCCATGAATTTTTGGAAGTAGTAGTGTCTTTTTCGCCCTACGAATTTTTGTTGTTAGTTGATTTCTTGTGTTTTTGTATAAGGTTTGTAAACGTGTGTTACTGGGAGACTTTTGTAGTTTTTTCCATAGATTTTGTTTTACAGTAATAGTATTTAGTATGTGGTCATTTATCCATGGATTGTTGCCTGTTTGTCGCCTCGTTTGTGTAGGTGTTGTTGCTTTTTTGTATATTTCTGTGAACTTTAGTTGAAAATTCTCGCATAATGTTACAGGATCATTTATTGTAAGTAGGGTATTCCAGTCTGTATTTTTTACATGATTATCGACAATGCTCTTTAATATGATCGAGTTTTGTCAACTTTTGTGGTAGTGGTGGTGGGGGGGGGGATAGGTAACGTAATAAAACGAAGTTGAGACAAAGTAGCGATCGGCAATTTTGACGTTATTTACTAATGATGTATATGTATGGATGGGAGCCCGTATGCTGATATGATCAATGCATGATTGTGTTAGTGAATTGTTGAGTATTTCTTCTCTTATTGGGAGTTAATGGTGGGGTTTATGTTATACTGACTTAGTATTTCAAGGTATGTGTAAGTGGTTGAAGAAGCGTGGTCAAGAGTGTTTATATTAATGTCTCCTATTAGGATCAGCCTGTGTGTTGTACGGGGTTCTATGCAGCTTAGCCATCCTTCTAATTCATGAAGAAACCTGAGTCAATTATTATCTGGGGGGGGGTCTGTATATTATTTTTATTGTGTATTTGATACTATTTTTGTGGCTGTTTGTGATTTCGAAATTAGTGTTTCCGCATGTTCGAAATGAGTTTGTTTTTTAGTTACATTGTATTTGTCTTTGATAAATGCCACAATGCCACCTCCTTTTTTGTTTGTTCTGCAAAAGTTATAGGTTTGGTAATTATTAATGTTGTATGCGTAAATTTCTGTGTCATTTATTGCAACTTCAGTCAGTATAGCGCATCTATGTTTGCGATGGTGTAGTTGAGCAGTGTAATCAATGTAAGCCAGTGTTGTTTTATACTTATGTTGGTGTGTACGATACTGAAGTCGGTATTGGTGGAAATGTTGTCTGACCATTTCTTCAAAGAGTCAAAGACCTTGAAGTTTATAATGTCTGATTGGATATGTAGCCTATATTTGAGATTTCCATTATATAGTTTTTATGTGATTTCTAATCTTGTTCTTAAGGATGCAAAGAGTTAGCGTTTTATATTGGTAGGCTGTGCAGGTCGGATTCTCTTGTGCAATTATTTAAACTCGGGTGTTTTCATTCTTTCTCATAAATATCTGTGAATCCTTACTCCACAGTAATTGGTAGTTTTTCTCTGTTTTTGTCTTCCTTGCTTTGTATAAAAGATTTTAAAGTATGGAGTCCAGTGTCCAATAATGATGATGATGATGATAATAATAATAATAATAATAATAATAATAATAATAATAATAATAATAATAATAATAATAATAATAATAAAATATGCTTTCGTGAATATTTCAAGTGCTGAATTTATGACTGTCGAGAATATTAAAAAGTCCGAAAATAAAGGGGGGAAAAGGGGTTGAATGAATAACCTACACATGTACAATATGCAAGCATGAATTTACATGTTAGATACATGAAATAGGAATAATGTAATTCAATAAACTAAAATTTTGAATTAAATATGAATATAAAATTATATAAAAAGACTAATGAACAAAATATTAATATACAAGAAGACAGAAAAAAATGAGTGCATATTTTACTTGCGCTTTTTCTTGGTTTTTTTCTTCGACCAAATATTTATACACACATTGTCAGCAAGTTTCACCAGCTATTTTGTGTGGCTTCTTCAGGACAAGTATAACGCTACACATTAACATTTGCTAGTAAAAAATATACTCGACATTTTAAGATCTCCTAAGGACATTAATGCCTTCTTCAAATACGCAGTGTATACAACATCCCATGTTCCTGTGGATTAAATTACGTAGGCCAAACATCAAGAAGCCTGGAAATTCGAAAAAAAAAAAAAGAGAATATACAACAACAACAACAGAACGGATACTTCGGGATTAGCGCATCACTTCTCGATCTCTAACCACACAATCGATTGGGATAACAGCTCCATGCCTTATATAGAAGAAGATTTTCGATCTAGAAACTTCAAAGAAGCCCCGGTTGTACTCCTTTCGGGAGAAAATCTAAACAGAAATCAAGGAATGATTCTGAAAGACATCTGGAAAAGCCTAATAAATTCACTCAGCTTACCAGAATTTCATTTCGCTAAAAACTATGCAACGCGCTCAATAAACAATGACTGATACACCACGCCCCATGCTTATGATGTTACGCGTCAGTTTTAATTTTAATTTATTTGACTGTATTACTCCATTCTTCGTTTCTACTAGCAAACGTTATTGTGTGCCGTCATATTTGTCCTGAAGCTGGTGAAACTTGTTGACAATTTGTGCATATTATTTAATAATATCTGCATAAACAAACAAGAAAAAGCTCTAGTGTTATCAGAATGAGTTGCCCTGGTGTTGCACCACCTTTAGACTTGAACTACGTTTCAGGCTCAAACTAATATATATATATATATATATATATATATATATATATATATATATAGAGAGAGAGAGAGAGAGAGAGAGATATTCTTTGGAGCGCACTACATGATGTATCGAATGTACATATAGTAATTTTTCTGTGAGTGTAAATAGGAGAAAAGTGACACAAGCACAAATCACACTTTTGATTTACTTCCGTTATGCATTCATGGACTGTGCTGTTCAATGTGCTTTTCTTCCAGGCATTCCACCGACTGCATTATTCGCACTCTGTGTTCAAAGGCAGAATGTAGCTGGTCGGGACGGTATCGTGCACCTGCTGCGTTATGTTGTCTTTCTGCAGTGGCAAGTTATCAGGTTGAGTCCGATAAACCTTGTCTTTGAGAAATCCCCAGAGGCAGAAGTCAAAGGGAGTCAAATCAAGTGAACGAGGTAACCATGCAATGAGAGACACATGGTTGATCACTCTGGCTTCCATTACATGTTCTCGAAGAACCTTTTGTACAGATCATTCGATGACTGGAGGGGCCGCATTCTGCACAAACCTGATTGAATCGATGCACAGGTCCTGCTGTATCTGGAACATCAAAAGTGTTTACCATATTGCACTACTTCTCCCTAGTAACTGAGCAGGTCACAGAATCTGACTGGCAAATGTCCTCAGAGAAGAATGGTCCAATGATAAACGCATTGTAATCCCTCACCAGATGAATGCAAAGAAGTTTGTTGGATTATATATGGGTTTTGCGTAGCCCATACGTGGCAATTCGTAGTATTCACAGCTCCGTTCACGTGAAAATGAGCCTATGAAATATGTGAAAATGAAAATGAACTAATCTCCGGACAAATTCATCCAGCGTCCAACTACACTGGAGTAAAGAATGCTAAAGCTAATGTCAGGTGACTCTCAAAGTCCTGCAGGCACAAATCCTCTGTTAGGATTATATTGAATGTGTCAAAATGTGCCATCTTTGGAGAATTTTCCAGGCTGTTTTGTAAAGCACATTCATGTGTCATCATACAGCACTTGCTTGCAGGAACCAACGCTGTTATTAGTAGCCTGCTCCACAACGGCAATAGCAACTTTATTCACTTGTAAACTGGTTTGTTCATGAGCTTTGCCAGATATAACTCCGAACGATCCTTTAAAATGACTAATCATCAGTCGCAGCGCACATGGCGATAGTGGTCGTCTTAAGCATATGTACACACAACAAAATTTGCCGAGTGCAGCAACAGCTTTGCAATTGTTTAGGTAGTGCAGCAACAGCTTTGCAATTGTTTAGGTAGTGCAGCTACATGAGCAAAGCACTTCGAAACAACTTAGTACTATCATTGTGGACGGTATTAATAACCAGAATGAAAGGAAAAATATGGTATCCATCTTTTTGAATCCGCCTGGCACATGCCAGCAGGGCTTGAAATAAATGCGAATTGCAGGACTTAAATTAAGTATCTATTGGTTTGAGGGTAGAAATATTATATAACAAAAATGAGATTTCCTCAGGTCATTTTGTTTCGGTCCTCCTTCAGATATCCCGCTAATACTCAACCAAGCTGTTTCCAAAGTATTGTCAAACAAAGGAAATGGACAATTGTTCTGAATGTCGATATATTTACAGTTAATTTACGGAAATATAATGATCTCGAATCCTAGTCCAAAACAATTACGTACACTTAAAGGACAGAATACACTCTAAAAATTAGCATTTCACAGTGTTTCAAGTATCAATATACCTGCAGCGAACCGTATTAGGATTATTAGAATTATAATAATTATTAGGATTATTAGAAATAAAATATTAGGATTATTATATGATATAAATGGAACATCCTGTGTTCCATTTATTAGCGAAAACTATTGGATTTGAAAATATGATGAAGGTTATTGTGACTGTTGTCAATATTATTAGGGCAAGATGATTGAATCATCGTCAATTCCAAGAGTTTTTGACCTCGGAGTGCGAATCGGATAAGGGCGATGTGGTTTATTATAGTGATGTGCGTTGGATGAGCAGAGGGAAGGTTCTTAAAAGAATCTTTGACTGAAGGAGCGAAATACAGCAGTTCATGTAAACCAAGGGGAATCCGATTACGGATTTTAACGATCCGAAGTGGATGACAGACTTAGCCTTCGTGAACAACATCTCGTTGCATATGAATGACCTAAATACGCGATTACAATCCAAGAATTAACTGCGCACACTCTGTTTGGTCACATCAAAGCTTTTGTCGCCAAGCTCAAACTTTGCGAGTTACAACTCACAAAGAAAAAAAGACAACTTATTTTCAGCTTCTCGCTGAGTGCACCTGTTCGTCTCTTGATGAATACCCTAACAAATTACCCCTGTTGCGAAGTGAGTTCGAAAAGAGAGAGAGAGAGAGAGAGAGAGAGAGAGAGAGAGAGAGAGAGAGAGAGAGAGAGAGAGAGAGAGAGAGAGAGAGAGAGAGAGAAATTTAGTGATTTTGGTAACCAACAGTCCTCTTTAGATTTATTTCAATGCCATTCGGTGTCAATGCTGCCGAAATGCCAGGCTCAGTACAAATGGAGTTGCTTGATCTCCAAAACAACTCTTCTTTGAGAGAAAAATTATCCAATGTGCCCTTGATTACATTTTACAAAGACTACATTTTTGAAAACGCATTCTGTAATCTTTTCCGGCATACTTTGAAGATGGGCGCTTTGTTAGGAAGCACATACTGATGTGAGCAGTTTTTCTCCAGAATGAAGCATGTGAAGTCCAAGACAAGAAACCAGATTATGACGGACCAACATCTCTTGAATACTCTGCACATAGCGGCTTCCAACATTGATACCAACATCGACAAGCTGGTCAAGGAAAACATTGCCAAGTTGCCCATTGACATTGTAAAACATGAATTTCTTCTTTAAAATATTGTTTTTCGAGTATTGATTATATTTACTTATCATCAACCCGTCTCCTACCTACTCGCTTAAAGCTGAGTTGGTTTATTTTTATAGGATTTTATGTAAAGTATCAAATGCACAGCATTCCTTGTGAATCTGGAAAGCATCTTACAATTCTAAATACCACAGTATAGCTCAGTGGCCAGCGAGCTGCATTGAAATTTTTAATGAGGCCCACACTGTCTGAAAGGTTGAAGACCCTTGAAATAAACAAATCCCTCGGGAGGTATCTGAAGATCAACTGCAGTCACTGTCCACCAAGTTAGGTGCAGACTGCATAGGCGTCTGCTCCATGAATAGCTCAGATTTGTGAATTCATGGCAGGAATGAGCAATTTGTGAATAATATTTCTTCTCAGGACACAAATACCAACTATGGTATCATAGATGTTAAAAGAATAAACACAAACCATAAAAGTAGACATAACCCCTCGAACGTCATCGATGTCAACGAGGTTCACGTTTTTGCTTATAGGGCTATATTTGGGCTATGTTTTTAGTCACCTTAAAATGAATGAACACAACCAACCAAGAACATCGGGAATTACCTGACCCTCCTCCAGTTGACTATCAAGGCATTCGCTAGATCAAAATCAGAGTTACTAAATAATATCCTCATTGACTGATAAAGCTGAGGAAAGATATGGCCTGGTGATCTATACAAAATTAAATTTGAAAAGAATCTGAATTTCATTTCTCATTCTCAAAGTGACTTTTTTGTTGGTATCTGGCTGAAGAATTTCTAAATCTACACTGTATATAAATTGCCACTACTTGACTGGCCAACACCTGCACTTCTTCACCCAGTCTATCCTTGGAGAGATTTCAACTCACACATTACATTATGGGAACACAGTTAGGATCACAACCAGTCCTGCAACGAAAAGACTGGATATCAGCAAACAGCCTCCAACGCCTCTATAACAGAAAGCGACCTGGAACTTTTTAATCTAAAAGGTGCTGAATAGAGACAACCCTCCGATCTCTGTTACTAACACTGATATGTAATGAACTCCTGTCACATCATGCTGTCGATTATTGCATCCTTTCACCACAGCTAGCACACACCCTACGTAACTTCCCAATACCCCGAATAGAATCTCAAGAAAGCAAAGTAGCCATAATTTACTGAATGGATTGAAAACATCGAAATAATTCCACCTACAGATGATAACTATGAAAAATTAACTGAACTTCTCATACTATCTGGTAAGAAGCACCTCCCAAGAGGATGAAGAAAAATCTCTTCATCATGCTAGTCAACCTGAAGTAGTATTTCGTCAGAGTATACGCAACAGATCCACGCAGAAACAGCTTCTAGTTTAAGGTGGTTGAAAGATGGTAGAGAAGTTCGCTGTCATCAGGAAATCAGCAACCTCAAATTTACCCAATCAAGTCTCAGGGCTTGGTCACTGCTCTGTCATCTGCGAGGCATCAGCACTCCAAAGAGAACTAAAGGAAAAGTAAACTAACAGTATTGCAAAAACTCTTAGTACAAAAAGCTCAGCCCAAATTTCCCACTGATACAAAAACGAGTAACTCTAGATGAAATATATGCAGTGCTGAAACTAAAACAGGTAAAGCTCCTGGAATTGATGGAATCCTTCCAAACTGTCTTACGTACATGACCTAGGAACAAAATCCTATCTAATTTCTTCTTCTCAATAATTAAATGATGAAAAGTTCTGAAAAGTGTTGTATGAAATAGCCTTGCCAAAACCCAATAATTCAACTGATGAACTTTGAAACTACAGCCCTAATTACACTCTACTCTTTCCAAACTTTTTGAAAAGATTATTCTCTCTAGAATCTCATTTGGAATCCATACCAAACTTCCGTGAAATATTAGGATCATAAAATAATGGTTCAGCGCAATGGAATGACAGAGACTTCTTCCATACTTGAAAATATTTCCTCATCATGACGGAGTCTTTCATGGACTGTAAATATAAGAGTTGTGCAACCCTGTTTATCAAACTAAGCTATCAAAATCAAATCAGCTAATGCCATTTATTCCCGTATAGGGAGTAAGCGAGGACGTTTTAGCCCTATTTGACTTTTGGAGATTGAGTGGACAGTTGAGAGATCCAAGGCTGTCAATAATTAAGTGGCACGCAGTGAAGACACTGCTCCACAAGTGACGCCATCTCGTGGTACTTGACCCTAACACAATATATTTAATGTGAAAATAGTGTGGGATCTACGGTTGATTTTCTTGAGTTCAGGGGCCAAAACACCTGTGTTACCTGGAGAAAAAAAACCGTCTTGTCCGTGCCAGAGTACGAATAACTCGAGAACCGGTCGAAAACGACCCAGAAAAAGTTATTCTAGAATAGAATCAGTGACTAGAATCGAACTCGTGACGAGTTTTCTTCGGGTGGTTTAGAGCTGAATGGGGTGTAAACACCACTTCCACTGCACTATATAAGCTCATTTTATTCTTTAAAAAAAACTATAACACGAAAAAATTCAAAAGACTTCCTTTTACCTTTCATTCTATGCTATGCGAAGTGTGCATTGAAAAAAATGTAGTGCAGTTTGAAGAAAGATCCCTTCCGAATGAAGGTCATCATCATCATGCTTGTCAAGAATTCAGGCCGAGAGTGGCCTGTTCCGAACTTAGAAGTAATCGTTGAATCTCTTAAGAGTAAAAGACGTGGTTTTCGTTTTCCTATTGGCTTGTTTTGGTAATTTTTCTATTTTCGTTCTTTCAACGTGTTCCATCCGTTTATATTTATTTTTTTAAATTTTTTCTATTGCTGATTCCTGGTTTAATTCTTTCGTAATTTCTTCATTTTGTTTTTGATCGAATAGAGTATACTTGGCAGTGTTTCTCATAAACGTCATTTCAGCCGCTTGTCTTTTTATTTTATTGTCCAGATCTCACTTCCATACAATAGGATTGATAGGGCTAATGTATTGTAAACTTTTAGTCTGGTTTCTTTTTGAACTAGGATTGGTTTAAATATAAAGTTAATTACACCTGTTATTTTGAAATATTTCGCAATTTTTTGGTTTATATCTTTTTCATTTTGATATCTAATCATACATCCTGGGTACTTAAACGATCCACCTGTTCTAAAATCTTGTTATCTCTTTATTGGCCGGGGTGTTTGATTTTTCTCTTGCCAACGGAGGTTGGCAATCATGTCAAGGAACTTTGTTCTTTCTTTTGCTGCTCTGGAACATTTATGTTAATTTAAGCCAGTCCAATCCTTAATGTCTTACACATTTCAAACCAAATTCTCCTGGGTCTACGTCTTCCACTTTTTCCATCCAGTTTCCCTTCTAATATTAATTTCTGAATGCCTTCTTGTCTATTTCGAAAACTTCTAATTTTTTTTCTCTCCTTTATTTACAGTTAAAGTTTCACTGTTTCTATTTATTTTTTAAGGGAATTTCCGCTGTCTGTAATTTTCAATTTTCTTTTTTGTTAAAAGTTATGTCTAGTTTCTTATTTCTTTTGTTATAATCATGCACTTTGTTTTCTCTAAGTCAATAATTAATCCAAAACTAGATAGGGATAAACGGCCTCGTCTGTTCCTTCTACGGGAACAAAAATGTGTTTCTATATTCGGCATGAAACTCTTTGAGTTTCTTATTCGGCTATGAAACAATATGGGATGTAATATCCCTTAACTTAAATAATTTCACGTCGCCGAATTGAAGCGTTGGCTCTTCATATAATTAGTAATTTATTAGGACACCTTCTCGGCAATTCTTATAGTAGGGTATGTAAGTTCTGTTCGCTACAAACTTGGTATTAACTAGGTGGCGAGTGGGATATTAAATGTCTTCCCAATCATCTTAGCGCTCTGCATGACAGGCCGATAACTGCTGAAGAAATAAAAGCAGCCTCCAAAACAATGAAGGCAAGAAAAAAACCCGCCTTAGCCGAATTGGGGATTGAGTTTTATCGAGCTATCTGGGAAGTCGCTTCATCGATATTAGTAAAAATATTTAACGATTTCCTCACTTCGGGAAATTGTTTTTCGTTTAAAGTTTCACAGTTTTAATTCCAAAAAAAAAGAGACCCAGATTGAACTTTCGCAAATAGCTGGCGACCGACCTCACATATTTGGATTATAAAATCTTCGCCAAAAATTATCTGTACCCGCATCAAATGCAGTATAGAAAAATTAATAATGAGCTCTCAAGTTTACGGAGTCCCGGGCAGATCGATGGAACTAAATCTCTTTCTCATAAGAGATCTAATCCGTCTTTGCAGAAACAAAAGCTATCCTTTGGCACTTCTCTCAACAGATCTGGAAAAGGCGTTCGATAGCGTCAGGCACACGTACTTGCAGGACATCCTTCAAAAAATAGGGGTGGGACTTGGGCTTCGGCGGGTAATCAAAAACATGTACGAGGAAGCCTCTACCCAAATATCTATTAACGGGTTCCTCTCGAATCCAATTCTTATTAAAAAAAAAAAGGGGGTAGGGCAGGGTTGCCCGCTAAGCCCTCTCCTTTTTTTCATTATCGCTGGAACCCCCTATCCGGAAAATTGATAAAACCCCCGCAATTAGAGGAATCCCGTTACCCCCAAGTCTCCAGACAGAGCACAATTGTAGCATAAGCCGATGATGTAGTGGCTACGCTCAGGGACTCTGAGTCCATCTACCTCTATTTCAGCATTTTGCATAAATTCAGCATGATCAGTGGTCTCCGCGTAAACGCTCAAAAAAACGAAAATTAAAATTTTTGGAGATTTCCATAATACGTGCCTTCCCTATGGTTTAACACCGCAAACTCAGTCTCTTACAGTACTTGGCGTTCCCTTTCCCGCGACTCCAGTACTGCCCGTCTCAAAACTATTGGAAGGCTGCGCGGAAAAACTAAAACCGTTTAAACCCAACTATTTCTCATTTTACGGAAGAGCAATAATTATCAAAACCATTATTACGCCAATGTACATGCATACAATTAATATTACTGATGTTAAGGGAATAGAAGAAAATCAGCTTTACAAACCATTGATAGAATTTTTCTGGAATAATAGAAAACACGAATTCAGGAATGACTATCTCATATTAAAAAGCATTCAAGGGGGGGGGGGGGATCCTCACTTCCCAGTTTTAAATGTTTATTTTACGCCAATTCACTTAAATCCATACGGAAGGCTTTAAAGTCTAACCATATTTCAGGCAACTTAATTAAATACTTCCTAGGACATTTCCTTCCCTAATTCGGGGTCATGCTGGTCCCTGCGCGGAGGTTGTGCCCAACTGGTATTTTTCACTTAGTAAACAAATCAAAAAATTTAAAACAGAGGGAATAGATATATTAAAATTAAAATCACAAGCAGTATACCGAGAATATTTCCAGCTTTCCAGATGTGATAAGCCAAATTTATATACAAATATGGAAATCCTATTCCAAAACATCAGGAATAGCTGGAGACAGCCGTTTCACAGGGATTTATCATGGCGAATAGCCTACGGACAACTCCCTGTGAAACTAATCAAGTCCCGCTATAGACAAAGTCTGTGTGACCCCTTCTGTGACATCTACCAGAGAGTTGAAACGGTGGGACACTTTTTCTACTTTTGTCATTCCGGTCAGAAAAATCCAAAAATCTCATAATTTGTCTGATCAACGTGATCAAGTATTACATCTGGAAAGTGCGGAAAAAGTCCCAGATACGGGACGAAAGCGTAATCTACGCAAGAGTCATAAGCGGGCTCTATATCTAATCTGCCAAAGTTTCTAGCCCAAGAAAGGCATCTCCTAGGAGATTACAAATTTGTAAACAAATGGTGCACACCACCCATAATATGTTTCCTTATACAGAGGCAAATAAAACCCTGTCTCTTCCTATAAGGTAATCCACGGGTCTTACAGTTCAACAAACAGGAGGGGGCGGGTCGGCCTGAGAATTCGAGCAGTGAAGGCCTACGTCGAGGCGGTGCGGCTCCTCGTGAACTGCATCACTTGGGCCAGGTTCTTCCCCAAATCTCCGTTCTCGGTTCCCCCCCCCCCCCCCCTCAGTCGCCCTTCAAAACAATGGATCCAATTTAATTCGGCACTAAGCTAATCAGTTAAGTTCCAAAATGCAATCCTATATAATTTAAGTTTAAAATATTTTCAGTTTTCTTTCTTGTAGGAACAGGAGACTTCTACAGACACCTGGTTTAATGTAATTTTAAGTCACGTTTTTTTTTTATATATAGAGCAATAGGTGTTAGGAGATGACATCTTCAGACACCTGGTTTAATCTAGTTTAAGGGGTAAAGTAAAGTACGTTTAAAGTTTTTTTTTAGAACAGGTGAGAAGAGATGACGTGTACGGACCGTTTAGCCACAACCTCTTGGTTACATAGCTAAACAGGTTGACTGAGGCCTCTTTGTTATCTCTTACTATCATACTCTACCTTTCGTTCTCTTCCCCTCTTACTACCTGCTCACCCTCAGCAGGTAGTAAGAGGGGAAGAGAACTTACTCACTGATGAGACCTCAATAAAGGTTGAAACCGGTCTAGGTAGTGACCTTCTCTCATAATGTGGAACAGTAATACAGCTCCTAAAAGCTCGGATTCACATTATGAGTAAATACAAAGAACAGTGATCGGATCTTGCTCCACCCTTGCTATGAGTTGTCTCACTATTCCACTACCAAATGGGTTAATGTGTTTCACTATCCAGGTATTTGCTTACGCTTGGACTCGCCGAACTTTATATAGTTTCTATATTCGGCATGAAACCCTTTCAGTTTCTTATTCGGCTAAGAAACGATATGGGATGTAATATCCCTTAACTTAAACAAATGTATAAGTATTCATAACTATGCTTGTACTAAGTGAAGAATATTTTTTTATAAATATTCTGCAAAAGCATAAACAGTACTGCTATCACATGTCGTAAAACTGATATAACCTGACATTCAGAAAGGCATTTGCAGAGAGAAAAAATGTAAGAATATTGATGTTCTTTTTTTCCTCTCATCTTAATAGGATGATAACTTGTAGAATTACTGGATAACCCCTTAAATTGCACACATCTTTATTCAGAGAGTAATGAAAATAATTGCATTTTCTGAAGATAAATCGCATCTCATAACATCGGCTGCTATTTTCAAAAAGACCAAGAAAGCGTCGCCTACTCTGCGTTGGGGAAGTAAAAGATAAGTTTTATTTATTTATTTATTATTAATTATTTAATATTAAATTAACAACTGAATAATATTGTAGATTGTCAACAGTAAAACGACGCAAAAATTATTCAAATAATTCTTTGTTGACGCCTTCCAAACTATGCAAATAGCACTGCTAGAAGTTTTCATTGTTGTTGTTATGGTCCAAGTAGCAATTGTTGGCTTCCCAACTGTAAGCTGAAAGAAACTGTGAAAAGCTGGGAATATCATCCGCAAGTATTTAACATGAGTGAACAAGTGGTTGATGAAAAAGACTGGAGCCAGTTGCCATCAGTGGCCCTGGTACAGATTTTCTCGCATTTGGGAGCAAATGATAGAGTGAACGCATCACGTGTTTGTAGGAGTTGGGCAGAAGTATTTCGTACTCCTGAATTATGGCAAAGAAGGGTCTTCATTTGGCAAGGATACCCTTTGACAATCTCCTTCAGAAAATCAGTACAGTTCGCAAAGCAGTAAGTAAACCAGCTTTAACTATCGAAAGTTAGGACATCAAATCCAGTATTGAAGTGATTTTTCTACATCTATCAATTTCGTGAATTAATTGGAAGGAGAGAAATTAAAACTTCTCTTTAATTTAATTTTAATTTCTAAATTAATTGCCGTATTAGCAGAATATTGTTTCGTTTCTTGACATTAATTTAACTGAATTTCTTACTATTTAATTGCTGCATAAATTAATTCGCCGATCTCTGCATTATCCACACTCACCTGGCAAATCAGCTGACTATTTATTCTGTAAGTTGCTTTGTAATGGACAGGAAATTGATTTAAATGCTCGTTAATTGTCGGACGACGTGAGTATAATTGAAAGACAGTTTACCATTTTTATAACTCTTTCACTTCATGAGAATACTTTGTTAAGAAATTTTCTCGACTGTGCTAATCGATAAATAAATTCTCTTTCTTAGATATGCCAGGGTGGTGCAAAATTTGAAGATCATATTCCTTTGTCGAGGAAATTACAAACAGTCAAGAGTCCACTATCATATCAGGAGGTTCTTTTCTTTGATGAACAATGCCCGCCTTCAGCGTCTGAGCCTTGAAAATATGCGGATGGCTATAAGCCAATGCCGTTACTATCCACACAGCAGCCTTTATAGCAGTATATTTGAGATGCTCAGGAGTCAGAAATATCTGAAAGTTGTCCGGTTCCCGCGAGCTGGCTTTACCCAACAAGAGGGATTCAGCATGCTATCAGTGCTGGCTAAGGGAAATGCTCGTACCGTCAGAGAACTGCACCTGAAGGAATATTTTTCCTTCAACGTAGAAGTGTATAGGTAAGTTGGAACCAACCTGTGTTTTAAAGAATTTTTTTCTTCACATGCTTATTTGACTTCCTTGGATGATGAGGTAAATTGTTTCTTGCTTGTAAGCAATTTCTAACGATGATATTATTCCTTAAAAGTAATAAAATATAGAGTTCATATAAATCATTGCTCAATGTATGAATTTTGAAATATCTTTGCAGGTCTGGGGAACTCTTCTCTAATATTCTTGGCAAATTCGAAGCCCTTGAAACCCTCTCGTTAAACTACATCTGCTTATCCGAGGACTTGCTGACAAAATTAGGACAATCATGCAAGAAACTGAAGCTGATCAAAATAAAATGTGCGCAGTATGAAGACCACCATCACGTGATTCGGGAGCGAATCTGGGTGCAACTGCGAAACATCTTGCCATCACTCGAGATAGATGTCAGCATTAGTGAGTATAAACAACTCTTATTGTCTTACATTGCTTACAGCCTTTTTATTTCTTAGTGTCGTTTCGTTTTTTGGTTGTTCCAACCTATAATTATTTAGTCTGAAGGTTCTACTAATTTGTTCTTTCTTACTTGTGTACATTACCAAAGTTCTAAATTTCGGAATCAGAAGAATCAACAATATGAATGTATAAAACTGAGGCCTTGGTTCTACCATAGGTTATCTCTCTCTGAGATGATCTTCGATATGAACCTGGATTGATTTTACTTTGTCCATAATATGCGGAATCACAGCCACAACAAACAATGTACACACTTGGATACTTCTGAAAAATCGATAAAAGCAACTTGAATTCTTTGGCGATCTCTTCTTCATCGCTGATCAAAGCTATCGCATGGACTTACAAAGAAGTCAGAATAATACCAAATTTTAAAGGTGGATAACGATGGGGTTTGAGTATGAAGATATCTTTGGTAGGTATAGGCTTTCTGTAGATAGGGATGTTCAGTTTTCCAAACCGTGGTGTAAGCTTTAGATTATATATAAAAAAAAAAGAGGGATCTTACCGTTAACGTCTACTTGTGCCCTATATGTTATCCCAGGATGTTCGTTGTTAAGATGGTTCGAGAACTTTCGAAGCGTGCCCAAGCACACGCTCTCACGCATGCGCACCCATACCCCCCCCCAACACACACACACACACACACACACGCTTATTATATGTGTGTAGGGAGGTTTCATTTTCTTCCCAATAGTAACTTTCCAGGAGGTAAGGTACTATTGGGATTACTGCTGTTAGGTTACTGTTTCCTACATGCTCTATTGCATATAATGCATATTTACATGTAGCTTCCGAGTAGTGGCTAATATTTATACTTATATTTTTCTATTAATATTCATATTTACATTTATATGTAGATATTCCGACCTTTACATCCATATTTTTATATATACATATTTGCGCCATATAATTCACACAATATCAGTAATTTATGTTGCAATACAACGACTGTAAGTTGATCTCATTGGAAAAATTAATTAATTGTGAGTAATACTTTTGGGCAAGGCTCTGTTTGGACACTGGCCACTTGTCTCCAAAAGTGATGATGTACTGCTTATCTGACATCCGGATGGAGTCCAGCAGCTGACAGTCGTAAAGTATGTGATCGACAGTCTGTTGAAGGAGTGGACAACAAATGCATGATGGGGTTTCTAGGATATGGAATCTGCTTAGGAAGTGTCTAAATTTTCCATGTCCCGTTAATAGCTTGATTAAACCTGGAGAGATGGATCGTTTCTTCAGTTGGAGTGTGCTTCTGATACTTGGAAAGAATTCTTTTGTGGTCGATCCTTTTTTTTTTTTTTGATGTTTTCCGTTCTTCTTCTCACAAATTTAAGCCTATTTCTTCTGCAAGTATTTTATAATATATTTCAAGTACTTTTGTAACTTCTTTCTAGCCGTTCGTTTTTAGCCGCTTCTTTAGACAGTTGATCCGCTCTCTCCTTTCCTGCTGTGGGCCTTTACCCAGCAGAGCTTGATTTCCCATGGGAAATCAAGCTCTGCTGGGTAAAGCTCTGAGGTAAAGCTCTGATGGGAACCAGAGCATCCATATTGATGCAATATGGATGCTCTGGTTCTTTATGCCGTCCATAGTCCTTCTTCCGTAACTGTAAATTTTTGCTGTCTTTTGATGAGAGGTGTTGAGATTCAATTCCCCTAAGATATGTGAATGAATGAACTACAACAAGTTGTTCTGCTTGTTGTTGCAACAGCGTGAGATGTAGTGCAATGGTCTTGTACAATGGACTGTCTGTAATATGCAATGAAAGAATAACCGACTTTCTCTTCAGTTTTGCTTTCGTCAGTGTGTATACATGGAAATCTGACTTTCATAGCTTTCCTTCTCCTTAATGTATGTTTTCTTTGCTGAGTAACGCCACCTACAGTGAAGTGGACGTTCCTAAGAATTTGGATAAATATTGGAAAATCCATTATATCTTCCGGAAGCGACTCCATATAGAAGAGCGAATTCTTGCATTTTCAGGCAGATCGGTGTTAGACTAGCAATAAGACAAACTGCCTCGAAAGATATTGTCTTGTATCCTTTAATTATTCGTATGGGTATAAGGCGTTGAACTCTGTTTACATTTCGTCGGTTTTTCCTTGATTTTACTACTTGTTTCCAGTCATGTGCAGCATAAGATATCAATGGAAGTTGAGCTCCGGGATATATTGTTTTCAGCGGTCGTTACTCTAATTTCCGCTTAATCCTTGCCGACTTAGCTAGAAGGTTTACTATTTGTAAACTTTTTTTCGGCAACATATGAGATGTGCTTGCTGAAGGTATATTTGAAGATAACATTCTTTTGCCCACGATGCAAATTTAAAGAGTTCTTCGCTTGCCGTAACTTCTAACTGTAAGCCATCGCAACTGGAATCATTATCATCGCATCATCGGCGAAAGCTATTAAGAGTTTGTTTTAGGAATGAAAGAAAATCTCAATAACGACTCGTTCTGGATTTCCAGAAATCTGATCCCTAGTAAGAACCTTGCGGACATCCCCGTTTGACTTTTGTTATATCTGTCGGTTTTAATGTCATGGTTGTTCTTTTGTCTAAAATCATTTTTGGAAAGTAGAGTAGGCTTTTTAGCTACCCATCATGTGGACTGTCTTCTGTGAACTCTTTGACCTCCATAATTTTGTCTACTGTGCTTGATCGAGGTCTAAAAGCATATTAATTGCTTGCTGGTTAGTAGGTTTCTTGAATAGACAAATTGCATTATTTGGTTTATCAGAAGTTTTCCTGGTACCTTACCAGGAACATTTATGAGCCTAATTGGCCTGTATTTGATAATTTCGTCGGATATTTCTCTTCCTGGTTTGATTATGGGTAGTTATTTATAATAGTTATAAATAATTACAGCGATTCCATAATGAAGAAAATTTCCCTCTTTTTAGTAATTCGTTGTAAACTGTTGTTATGAATTTGGGGAATTCCACAAATGCTTTTATGAGAATATATTGCAGGTCATTCCGTCCTCTCCATGAGGTTTTCTTGGATCCATTGATATTGACTCGAAATTATTATTTGTAAATAAATCGTCCTTAAGAGTGTGTAAGTCACTTTCCATTCTTTTTCTTTTAAAGTTTTGTGGATTTCTTCACCGTTTGATTCGTCGTCATCGGGAATAAACTTGTTTATCCTAATAGCTGCAGCTTCTTCTGTTTTGTTTTTTTTTGTGTGTAAGACCCGTCTGTTTTTCTTAATAGTTGATAATATAGGTGCTGCCTTATTCTTGCTTGCTGCTAATTAGTTCTGTCTTCCACTCTGTCTTAAATCTTACTTATTGTATGTTCTTTGATATAGTAGTCTGATTGCGTTTAAACGTTGTCTTAGGACTGTTAGTTCGCGTTCCACCAAGCTGCTCATTTTCTTCCATCGGTGTTTAGTTTCTTGGTTGTTCTGAGTGTTTTTTGGTCGCTGGATTGTTTCAGACCTGATGAAACCACAGAAGCAAAGACGTCTATATCGGCTTGTGCTGATGCCCAGATGGCAAGTTTCTTGTCTGAGATGACCGGCTGTTCGCGGATCCAATTAAAGTGATGATGATGCGAGATTAGGCATACAAATTACCTTTTTATCGCTTTTACAAGTACGAGTATGTCATGATTGGTTTTGTTGGTAAGTGTTGACATTATTGCGAAGGTTGTCTTGTATTCCCTTTAAATTTTTGTTACTGATGATGTAACTTAATATGCGATGATTAGAACTTCCCCATTTAGAAACCCTGGGTAAAATAGACTCGTTTGCTATTGTCAGATAGATAAAGCTGCTTCCTGTGGTATTTTCAAAGGATGGAGTATTACAATAGTTCTTTAGCATGTATAGGAAATTCGTGCTAAAAACACTTCCAGATTTTTATCCCTTTTGTTTGTGTTCTCGTTAAATGATTAAACTGAATGGGCGATGGCCTAATTCTTGTTGTCCATTTTTCAAATTATTATTTTATGTCTGTACTAGCTGAGTCCTCCCGCTTCGCCGACGTGAACTTATACCGCCAGCGTTCACTTCAGGGTATTTACTCAAATATTTGGTGCTGGTTCTTCCGTCATGGTGTAAAACTGTGAGCCTTCATTCTCGACAAAAATAATTGAAATTTCAGGACTGCTAACTCGAGAACATGCTACATATAACTGTCCGTGTCCGCAACATCCACCTCTTCAATCTAAACCTGCAGATCTAAGGGGTTTGTCCTTAGGTTTTATTAATTGTCATTGCAAAGCAAGCTGCTGTTGGAAATTGTAACTCTCTAAATGCAAATTGATAGTCTGAAGGAATGAATGGGTATCCGAGGAATGAAGACAATTTCTCCGATACCAGGATCTATCAATGTCACGATTTCTATCATATTCGGTCTCGTCGATTTTACTTGAAGCCTACTTGCATTGCGAAGATTTGAGGGGTGCAGATTTCGGAGCAACATAATAGGAAGACCTATTTTCAATTAAAGTTCATGACCAGGCAATCCAGATGGATTAAACGAATTTAAAAATTCCATGGCAAAATGAACTGCATCATCTCTATCCACAGGAGTATCTACTGATTTGTGAACACTAACAGATCCATTAACCCCGTTAAGAACCAATTTATTCATTATTGAGACGGCTCATTTCGAGGTGCAATGATAGCTCTTTCCCTGGACCAAGGTGATTTTATGTTATGTTTTCAATAGATGCGTAGACACTGCACAACAGTTCCTTTGCAGTTCGGACAATTTCGCCAATATTAAGGTGTGTGTTAATATAATATTTTCGTCTCTTTTCTGTACTATACCATTACCAATTTTGTAATTTTCGAGGAGAAGGAATGTGCATTACAGTCTCCATATAAGCGAACACGCATATTGGTTTTGAGAGAAAATTTCTCTATTTCATACCATAGTGACAATTTCTTAAGGCATGCATTCACTTCATCCACCCTCCTTCCGTATGTTAGGAATAGCGGTGATTAACAACATATGGCCAGAATTGCATGGCTAGATATTGTTAAACAGTGGTACGAACCATGGAGGAAGGTTAAAAAAAATCATGGTCCATATTCATGCCAGCAAAGGTTGGTCGATTGGTAGAGCTTCTGCTACTAATGATTCACGCAAAAAAGTTAAGCAAGTTTGAACGCTATTAGTAGTTGGAAAGGGTTCAATCTTTTGATGCTGTTGGCGCACTCTCCCTCGAAGAGTCTTTGGACTCCGTGGAGGTGTCACATAATAATAATAAATAAAATAAATCAGCTAACGCCTCTTATTCCCTTATAGAGAGTAGGCGAGGCCTTTATACCCTATCTAGCGTTTAGAGACTGAGTGAGCAGTTAGCGTCCACCTGTAGCCCATCAGAGAGAGCTGGCTCATGTCTATCACTAATTATAGGCAGCCACCGATGAAGAGGCGGCGAACAAATGCTGTCATCTCTTGGTACCTAACCCTAACAGGATATGTTACCGTCTGAAATCCGGTAACATATCCTAACAGAATTTCCTTGAGTTTACGGGACGAAAAACCGCGCGTGTCCGTGCCTGAGATCGATTAACTGTGTATAGTCGACGACTGGACTTGAAGCTAAGTCTAATTTCGAGTGACCAAGCGCAGCAGACGCAAGCGTCACTTCCACTGATTTACACAGGCCTCTGTAATAATAATAATAATAATAATAATAATAATAATAATAATAATAATAATAATAATAACATTTATTATTATTATTCACTTAACATTCTGTAATGAATTCTAGTAGTAAACAGAAAATGTGATAGTAATACTTCATTTATATATTTAAGTTTAAAATTATATATTTAATTTACAATTTAAATTTAAAAAAATTATTATTATGTGAACTGCAACATAAGTAATATTGTTTAACTTGTGAGTCATTAATAATAAACACGATTACCATGATTATTATTAATGGTAATAATACACTTTTTACTCTTGTGTCAATGAGAAATTCTGCAAATGATAATGATATTAAGAGTAATTATAATTCTTACTGAACCATTTTGCAAGAAAAAGATGCATTGTTGCTTAAATATTAGTATATTCATGTAATTATTTGAGAGATAATAAACTATAAAATATATATATATATATATATATATATATATATATATATATATATATATATATATATATATATATATATATATGTAATTTATCTGAGACATTATCATATTATTATTATTATTATTATTATTATTATTATTATTATTAGTAGTAGTAGTAGTATTATCCATTATTCAAAAATTCCATATAATCTTCATAATAATATTAGAAGAACATGTGTTGTAAATTTAGATGCAAAAAAGTATTATTATCAAAATTTTAATTGAAATGCAATGTAGAAACTGAATCGCATATGCTGTACTTAGTGCTGAATTTTTTAAAAATTACAAGTTGCAATGTCACTAAAGATGATTATCGTAATTGTGTAAATATTTTGAAATCAATAAAAAATATTATTAAAAAAAAATTATTATTATTATTATTATTATTATTATTATTATTATTTACCTGACATGATAAACAAACTGCCGTTCGACAACAGAAACCTAGGAACATACAGAGAGCTGAAACAGGCGCAATATAAATATTATAGCGAGAATGAAAATTAGAGCAATTCCTGTTTCTCTCTCTCTCCCCCCCCCTCCCACACGCACACACACATAAACCTATGACAAACCCCCTCTCAAAAACCATCACTACAAGAACACAAAGAAACAAACACACCACGTCTAAATCCAACCCTATTTGCACAAAAAAAAAAAAAGAAGGAAAAAAAAAGTTAAACTATAATAGCAGTTGAAGTCTTCCAAGCACGTACCAACAAACAGTAAAATCAATACCTGGCTTGTGACCAGTACAGGAACATAACCATGAAACCACCACCATCTATCATCTATTATCTTCCTCAGATAAGCTCTGCTAAGCTTCAAGGAAGAAAATTATTAACTTGCAAGTATCTGTTAATCACAATTGTAACATGTTATAAATATTATATATAAATAATTATTACAGCATCTATCTATGCAATTTATCTGAGACATAAAAAAATAATAAAAAATAAAAAAATAATAATAAATAAATAAATAAATTGTTATTGTTATTATTATTATTATGTATATTCTATATTCAAAAATTCCCCCCCCCCCCCACCCCCCCCCCCCCCCACCCCCCCCCCCCCCCACCCCCCCCCCCCCCCACCCCCCCCCCCCCCCACCCCCCCCCCCCCCCACCCCCCCCCCCCCCCACCCCCCCCCCCCCCCACCCCCCCCCCCCCCCACCCCCCCCCCCCCCCACCCCCCCCCCCCCCCACCCCCCCCCCCCCCCACCCCCCCCCCCCCCCACCCCCCCCCCCCCCCACCCCCCCCCCCCCCCACCCCCCCCCCCCCCCACCCCCCCCCCCCCCCACCCCCCCCCCCCCCCACCCCCCCCCCCCCCCACCCCCCCCCCCCCCCACCCCCCCCCCCCCCCACCCCCCCCCCCCCCCACCCCCCCCCCCCCCCACCCCCCCCCCCCCCCACCCCCCCCCCCCCCCACCCCCCCCCCCCCCCACCCCCCCCCCCCCCCACCCCCCCCCCCCCCCACCCCCCCCCCCCCCCACCCCCCCCCCCCCCCACCCCCCCCCCCCCCCACCCCCAACCTAAATCCTCTGTGCTCTGTTACATACTGTCTGAGGTAGTTGTCCTTCAAAAACCCAAGAAACTCATTTTCTTTACTTCCGGTTGCTATCTCGTCATCATCACTATCTATATTCCCATAATTAAAATTTCCCATAATCACCCTTTTATTCGCTTAGCTAATTTGATTATACATTTCATAGTCACTACCATCCACATTATTAAGTCTATAACAACATCTAAGAGCCTGTGTAGCTCAGTGGATGTGGCGTTTACACACCACGGGCTTGGCCGCACGAAGGAAGACTTGGTTTCGAGTCTAGTCGACGACTAGAGGAAATTTTTCTAAGCTTTTTTCGACCGGTTCTCGAGTTAGTCGATCTCTGGCACGGGCAAGCAGGTTTTTCCTCCCGGAAACTCGGGTTTTTCGTGCCGTAAACTCAAGAAAATCGACCGTAGAACCCACATTATTTCAGACATTAAATATATTGTGTTAGGGTTATGGACCACGAGATGGCGGCACATTTGAGCCATCTCTCTTCACTGCGAACCGCTTAATTAGTGATAGCCTTGGGCCATCTATCTCTGATTGGTACCAGTAGAGATTGAACTGCCCACTCAGTCTCCAAAAGTTAGATAGGGCTAAATGGCCTCGCCTACTCCCGTATACGGGAATAAAAAAAGGCGTTAGATGATTAAAAAAAACAACAACATCTAGCTCAGCACTTCTATTTCACACCATATCCTCAAAACCACCGTCATTGTTTCCTTCTTCTTGCATCTATAATGTGTATGGACATAACTCTTTCTCTATCATCAGTAGCACACCCCCATCCCCTCTTACCCGTTATATCACGAAACACATCATTCACTTTTATCTCTAATCCTGTCCGGATGTCGTCCTTATCCAACCATGTCTCACTTATTCGAACAGTGTTTGGTTGAACAGAATGAATTAATGCAATCATTTCATTTACCTTCTTTCTTACACTTCTAGCATTTGTATACAAACGCAAGAACTCATTCCTTGATCATTAGCAAGTTTCACTGATTATTAGATGCGACTTCTCCGTACTTAACTCAAACGAGTCCTTATTTATTTTAGAACCTTCTTCCAATCCAACTATTTTCCTTTGATCCCAGGTCATCCCCTTCCGTTTTTGTCTACACACACATACACACACACACATCCATGTTCTCTTGGAGCATCAACCTTTCTGACGCTGAGTTCCCCTGTCCACCCTGACCTTCCCAATTTCCTTGTCTGTTTTGGCCACTTAGTCCCTCATTCTCTATACTCATTATAACCATTTCTTCATTCATAACCACTACTTCAATCTCTCCTTTCATACTCTCCCGCTGTCTCTCACAACGCTTGTTTCTCGATCAGATTCATTCTCTGCACTCATTTCTCTACCTTACAACAGCAGATTCTCCAAATGATTCATACGAAAACTATTCAAATGCAGTCCATCACCTTGATACAGTTCATTTCATCCTTCAAACTCATTCCACACATTATCAAACCTCACTCCTTTCTCCTCGCACATGTTTGCTAACACATTGCTCGCAATCTGTGCTCTCCTCCTCATTCCATCGCTGTCATACCTGAGCAACACAATGACTACCTTTCCTATCACACCGTCATCTTTTATCCTTCTGAACGGTTTTCTTATATCCAATCACACGTGTTTTTTTTTTTTTGTTGTTTTTTCACTCAAGTCATTTCTCCGTATTACCGCTACCAATTCTTTTGCTCGCTTATTCCTCATATCCAACGCCTCAATCACTCTATCCATTTTACCTTCTGGAAATCAAACCTTGTGAATCTTCTCGCTCACCACAACTCTAATAAGTGAATCCCCCACCCCACACACACCTCTCGCGTTTAGTTCGTTATCTCTTACAAACCGATATCGTTTGTTTTCATCGTTTTCACTCTTCCATACATATCTCGAATTCTCTGAGTTTTCAACACAGCTTTCAAATCGTGCATTACATTTCGCTCTCAATCACTCTATCAGTTTTATTACCAGCTATACGTGCTTGTCCCCCCCCCGTCAATGCCGCTCGCCACCATACATTTAATTGCACTCTGTTTTTCAACTTACGCTACGTCGTATCGCATTCGTCTTTCTTACCAGTGCTCTTTTACACTGTCCTTTTCAATCAGACGAGCACTCATCCTCATGCTCTTCTTCCATCCATCTTAAATATCCATAATTTATGTACATAGTCGAAATGTAGCATACGTATATTTCACGACAATTCATGCAAAGACAAAGCTGCCACCGCCATCATTTGCCTTCACCGAGTAAATATTAAGCTCTAAGTTTAACGATTTCGTAAACAAACTTAAACTAACAAGCCCACATGCATTAGAAACACTGCAAGCGCACAACTTTACCAGCAACTGTTACTCATAAACACGCATTTATTTTCAATTAATTATTCCAAAAAATGTTATCTGAAATGGGCGCCTTCTTTACACAAACACTCCAATGAAACGCGTTTTAATATAGTTCTGAATTCTGAATAGAGTTCAAATTTGAGGAGAAAAAAATATTTTGGGCCTTACATAGAGAAATAGTCACCAAAATAATTCATTGGAAAACAACTGGCAGACTGATAAGTCACTGAAAATTTAAAACGCAATTCTCATTTATTTTTCTTTTTAATATCAATGCTGCAAGAGCTTGCAAATTCACCGCTACCATTTGTCCACGAGATCAAAGAGAAAGAAGAAATCTGTCCATGTATTCTTGAAACAGCTAGTAGTCAGTCTTAGGGGAAAATGTTGTTCTAAAGACATGGCATTTTCTTCGGTACAGCATTCTGAAAGAGGCAGTTGAAAAAGGTAAACAAGAAGCTGATTCAAAAAGTTTGATGCTAAACTACGTGTGGATGTTGATTGACAGCTGCTTGTATTTTTACAGGTTTAGGGGAAGGTGTAGGAATAGCATCTGCCATTTCACTGGAGCAGCATCTATAATAAAGTTATTTAGGTAGTCTATGTGCGAAAAAAAAGGGGAGGGGGTGGAAACTCAACCATTAAGCAGATTACCTTCTTATGGATAGCATCAAGCATTCTTAGGAAGACGTTCGTTGCACCACTCCAAATGTGAGTACAGAGTTCTAAGGTTATGCAGATTTAATTTATATAATATTAATGGAACAAGTTCTATTTCTATTGCTTCAGCGATATGCTACCAGGCAGATGATTATGAGCAATGTTTTTTCCCGTTGTCTTCCTTGCCGTAGTATAATTTATGACTGTAGCCTTGTGTGTTCACAGGACCGTTGGCCTGTTTTGAGGTATGAGAAAACCCAAGTTACCAGGAGGAAAAACCCTCCACCTTTGTAATCAGACCTGTTAACTCACCTTAATTCGAAATAGAGCAGATAAAGGTTCCTCATGTCAGAGACAGGAATCGAACCTAGATCTTTCCTACCAAAGAGCTTCCTCTATACCAACTGAGCAACAGTGGCTCCATTTATACAAGAAAGAAGCAATATTCGTGTTCAGTGGAAGAGTACACAACGTTTTTTGGGTTTTTTTGGAGTTTGGGCAGGCTTATTCATTGGAATCGGAAAAGGGGAAGCCTGTTTGATACGTGGACACTGAATTTCACAAGGAAGGTAATAAAAAAATGGGTATTGCATGAAGTTCAGTTATCATTATCATTATTATTATTATTATTATTAAAGAGTATTAAGGAGTATTTAATACTCTTTAAGTATTAATATATTTTTAACTGTAGAAGCGTATGTTCACGGAGCCGGTTAGCCTAATGGCTTTTCGCTTCGCAACCATTTCCTGGGAAGGAGTGTCCCAAGTTCGATTCCCGTCGAAGGGGTGAGGAACTTGAGGATCTTCCTCAGGCATAGCCTGCAAGCCGACAAACTGGCCCAGTGAACATACGCTTCTACAGTCAAAAATATATTCCCCCACCAGCGGCAGGCTAGGCGATAGGTCGGATGGGATTGGTACTAACAAGAAGGTCGCATCTAAGTAACATGCGGACTCTGCATAGGAAGCGGGAATAACGCGTAGTGAAAGAAGATTAAGGAGTAAGAAGATGTCATTCTGACAGATTGAACACTGAATTGTAACCAATGGATGAAACTTTCTAACATTTAAAAAGACTTCATGAAAGGATATGATTATTTGGAATTGTGACCAAGGCAACTATGACTGTGAGGAAAGTGTGTTATGATTGTTAATTGAAACGTTCTTCTAGTTTTCTTTTTGTGGGATGAAAACCCTGCCACCTGTAACTAAGATCAGCTAAAGTCACTTTGAGTTAAAAAGTCCTACTCATACTAGACAGGATTGGAACCCGTGTCTTTCTAACAGAGAATACTAAAAATTGGAGACAAATTGTATGGCAGATACCACACATGATTCGACTGCACTAATCATTTAATGTAATTCTTTGGAAACTACTGTTATCTGGACAGTATGTACAGTACTTGCTGGTTTTGGAACATTTGTACTTCTATGTAATTATTTATATTTCATGGTCTTGAAGATACTAAAAACTAAAATAACATTTTAGATAAACACACACAGACCAGTATTAAGTTTTTCATTCTGTCAATTTTTTCAGAGCTATCTGCCATGCACGTATTCTAAAATTGGTTAATTTTAGTTATTTCACTACGTTGCATGTACTTATTCAAGGTGTTATCATAGGTAGAGATACCCCTAACTAACAAAAAAGTCTGGGCTCAGCAGAAAACACAATTATATTAATTAATGAAAAGTCTCCCAACAAACAAACTGTTTCTACTGCATCCACTTTTCACAGATATCTTCGTCTATGGTCACACACCGTGGTTGGACCTTTACTGAGGTCTCATCATTGGGAGACAGGTCTATAAGTGATACCAGGTTGACGTCCAGGTTGAAGTAATACATTATGGAATATTGAGGCAATTAATGCGAAGGTATGCCATTACTGCCATCAGTAAATCCTTCATGCACTACAGCAAATCCAGTCTTCTTTCAAAATGTCCAGCCACCACTGACTTTCAACTCCCTCATAAGTGATCATTCTCCCATCATTCCCATCATGATCAACTTTTTATATTTTTCCTAAAGTGCGCAAATCTACAGCTGTTTCCACCGAAATGTAATCGTAACAAGGTCCTATATTTGAAATCATCTCGAAAACATATTTCGTAAACTGAGAAACAGACTGCCAATATATCAAGAGTTAAAGGGGGTATTTGCTGAACCAGAATTTAAAAAAGGCTGTTTTTGCAGAACATAAAATTACTAGAAATATAAAAGCACATCAAATCGCTCATGATATCTCTTGAATAAGTTCTTACAAAATGTCTCAACAATATTTCCTACCAATATTATTGTCTGAACAATTAATATTAATAAATTGTGGCACAATTCATGTATCTGACATTTTTTTTTCTTTCATTGAACTGCTAAACTGTTAAACGTTTTCATATTTATTTAGTTATTTATTAATTTCTCCGCCCTCCCCCAAAGGAACTGGATGGTTCACATTATTTCGTTTAAGAAAATTACCAAATTCCACCAAAATGCATAAGATGCTCATTTTAAAATGGCTAAACAGCTATAGAAATATTTTCAGAAACCGGAGTAGTTGTTTTTGATATTTCCAAAGCATCTAATTGGTTAAGCATTGAGAAATGCTCACCAAATTGCGATCTTTTGGTTTATTTTCCGCATTCTGTAATTCGGCAGCTAATTTTATCTGTGGTCAGTCAATGCACATGAGAGCACGGGACATTTTAACTTAACTAGAGCAGGTCAGCAAGTGCTCTGTTCTATCAACCTACCTTGCTTCTTTTTCCTGTATATAAATGATCTTCACTGTCTTGAAAAACAGCTTGACAGTGAGGTAAAGAGTCTTCACAAAGATCATCATTTTAAATTAACACACATCCTATTCTGATCTCAATGGAATTTGTGGATTTGGGAATGTTTAGCTGCTGAACAATAGCGTATAGAGATATTTTCCCCAAAAGACATCCAAAAGTGTACTCATCCTTTGAGCAAACAAAATTGAAATGATTTTTAAATGAATGAACTGGCAATGTTAGCAGGGCATTCATTTAAAAATCATTTTAATTTTAATTTCAGTTCTTTGTAGTCCTCAAATTTACATATTGTAGAGTCATATCTGCTTTCTTACATATGGCGAAGGAGAGAGAGAGAGAGAGAGAGAGAGAGAGAGAAGGATATTTTCTCCAAAGAGCAAGTGTTTCATTCACATTTTCCTGTTGAAAGATTTTTTCAGTTGGTTATACTATATACGAGAAACTTAAAGATGCCAAGAAATTAAACCCTTGGTATCCTACTTGATCCAAATATAAGCAAAGTTTGTGCATGAAGTAACTTCACAACTGGGCTGCTTGTATATGGAGGCTAATGATTTCACATCAATTGCCACAGTATCTCATAATGCGATGCACATATCCTTAAGGACTTGCAAAATGCTATGCATTATGGGAAGGGCCCTTACCAAGAATGGTTTCGAGCTTTATTGAGGTCTCATCATTGGGAGCCAGGTCCATAAGTGATACCAGCTTGAAGTCCAGGTGGAAGTAATGCATTATGGTATACTGAGGCAATTGATGTGAAGTCATTAGCTTCCATACACAAGCGGCCCAGATGTGATGTTACTTCATGTGCAAGCTTTGTTTGCTTAAACTTGGATAAAGAATGAAACGAAGAGTATAATTTCTTGCCATCTTTAATATATAGAGCTAAGAGTAATGTGCGATATTCATATTATCTGGTTACAGTATAATTGCTAGTATGGGCTTGATGAGTTTACCATTTCAGTTTTTGTCTGGGTACTCCTACGTATGAGATATCACAAACAAAGACCTCCCTCTCTCCTTGAAACTCTCTAAACTGCTGGAGTATCCAGACAATAACTGAAATGGCGAACTCTTCAAAGCTACATTAGCAATTGGACTATAACAAGATAATATGAATATCGCACATTCCTATCAGCATAAAAACACTTGCACACAAGTGAACCATCAGTTTACCACAAATGACATGGGAAAATTAAACACACATGATAGTCAAAGAGGTATCATTTGAGGTAGCCCCTGCATCGTAGGTACCCTTGGCCAGCAGCAACTTCAGCGACACATCGGTAAAGACATTGAGATGTTTCTTATCCAGACAAGAAGAAAAATCTACAATAACACGAACATTTGTAATCGAAAGGAGTGAATGACAAGGGAAATATTATAGGAACTGTCTTAGCAAATATGGCAACCATGGAAGTAGCAATTGCCAAAGATTTATACAGAGGTTTTAAGTTTCTGTTTTGAAGGCAAAAGTACTAAGCACTGCATGAACAGGTTATCAGTATTGCTTACCTGACAGAAAACCTTTCATCGCTTGCAGGAATCACTAAACCTTGTCCATAGTAGTATCATGGAGATTTGGTACTGCCAAACAGTAGAAGGTGGTGTAAGTCTATTATTAAAAATTACTGCTAATTCACAATAATTATAATTTCAAAATGACCACAGAATAATTTTGATATAACATACATGTTACTTTGCTTCAAATAGATCTGATATAAAGCAGGGAATTTTTTCTTGGCAACAGTGCTCATTGATGGCCTCAAATTCATGAGCAAATATATGATTATTACCCCAAATCCTTGGAATAATTGCCAATTAAACTAAACACGCTGAATATCAGTTTCAAGAGAGACTGACTGTGAGTGAGGAAGAGGAATATCAGGAATTGAGCAAAACTTGATTTTAATAAGGCTGTGGGACTTGATAATATATCACCACGTACTTTGGAGGAATGTGCCACAGAGTAGATATCTGCCTTGAGATATTGCTCAATATGTGTCTTGCACTGGGTTTAGTTCCAAAGGAGTGGAAGGAAAGTAAGATTGTACTGTTTCATAAAGGAATTAATATAATTCAAGCAGCAAATTATAGGCAAATCTCTGTGTCAGTTGTTGTTTTTGGAGAAGGTGGCGAGAACCAGGATCCAAAATTGGGTTGAAGTCCATGACAACATAGATTTTCTAAATGGACGACATAGATTTGCTAAAGGGAGATCATGTTTTAGTAATCTCCTTATCTATTAAAATAAGATGAAAGCTTCATTGGACAGAGCAGATTTATACACAGTAGTATACTTAGGGTTATCAAAGGATTTTGGTAGATTTCCGCATGATAGGTTGATTTCGAATATTAAACTAGTGAATTGGATTTGAGATTGGCCATGTGATAGGTATCATCAAGTTGTGTATGTGGGAGTAATATGCCTGAAGGAGGAAGTCACTAGTGGTGTGCCTCAGATTTCTGTTTTAGGATCATTGCTATTAACCTGTATGTTAATGAAATTGGGGAAATTTTGAACGGGGATATTTACTTTGATTTCAGACGATACAAAGTTTGGAAGATCTATGATGTATAGAGCAGATGTTCTGGCCTTACAAGAAGACTTGAACAGATTTGAGTAAACAGGCACGCGAGTGGGGATATTAGTTCATTGTTGCAAAATGCAAGGTTTTAAAACTTGGGAAACAAAGATGGGATGTAGAATTTGCACTTAATGGGGATATATTGTTGGAGATGTACGAAATAAGAACTCATATGGTGATGGTGGATAAGGATCTAAAATTTAGAGGACACACTGCCAAAATTGCAAGGACAATACAAAGAATTCTGGAAGCACATTGACTTGTAGAAGTAAGGAGATTCTTGTTCCATTGTATAAGGCTTTGATTAGACCACACATGTACCTCTGTGCACAGATTTGTTCAGTTTTCATCAGGACGAAGAGATGTTGGAAAGGGACCAGAGGCAAGAGACTAAGACATTTTCTGATATCTGGAATCTTGAATACGAGAAAAAACCTGAGAAAATGCAATTTACAGCAGAGAATAGAGGAGAGGAGGAAGAGGGCTGATATCATAGAGACATAAAAGTTGGTAAGAGGTTGTTTTAGGATCAATTTTGAAGATGTTTTTAATAAAATAGTGTGAGATCAGTGAAGAAAAAGAGGTCATCCCTGGAAGCTGTATAACAAGAAATAAAACAATGAAAAAAATTAAGTCACGGCAAGATGAGCTATGTGTATGATGAAGGGACCTCGTAGATGAGTCCTCGAGATCTCCATGAGATCTCAGGGTAATAATAATTTTTTTTAACATTTTTAACATCTTATTATTTCTCAGATAAACTACACATTATATGAAGACAATTATGCATAACAAATACTTTCTCGTACATAAATTTTTTTTAATAATAATAATAACAATAACTGTTTACAACATATATTATTATAATATTCATAATGATGATTATTACAGATGTTTCTTTGCAATTTTACACTCTATATATACAATATCAATAGATATAAAATCTCTATATTGCATACTTTTGTTATTGCATACAGTTATTACATACATTACATACATTTGATTACATATGATACATTACTTACATTTGTTTACATATGATACATTACTTACATTTGTTTACATATGATACTTACATTACATACATTTGTTTAAATATAATACATACATTAGATACTTTGGTTTACATGTGATACATACATTACATGCACTTGGTTACATATGATACATCTTGGAAGAGAACTAATTTCTCTGCTTTCATCCTCGAAGCTTATATGTAAGCTTATCTGAGGATGACACCAGTTGGTTATTATTTACCCAACTGGTGTCATCTGAGGATGACACCAGTTTAACCTGATGTCATCCTCACACACACACACACATACTGTGAGTGAGGATGACATCAGGTGTCATCCTCACTCACAGTGAGGATGGGGGACACTTCCACTCGTCACTGCCAAGTGGCCTTGACAATCTCGAACATAGAAAATGCATGTTTCTCTGGCAGTTCCTACATGTTATGTGGTTTTCTTCCCCCGTTAAGTCATCTTGGCATTTGTAGCAGTTCATATTTCTTGTTTGACGATCTTGCTGTAATTTCTAATATGGCGACTTCCTTTGTTTTCTTCTCACGTTGTTGACCAGCGTATACTTCGAAATTTGAATACTTATAATTTACTTATTAATTAACAGATACTTACAGTTTTTCATCAATATGTTCGTCTTGAAGAACGGAATTCCCTGATATACTTTAAATTTTAATTCACAAGAAGAAATCTGCTTTGCAACTTAAAATATGGGAGCATCGAAATAGCGTGCTTACGACCGATTGCTGCTAAAGCGCCCTCATGTTAATAAAATTAAATAATAAAAAAATTAAATAATAATAATAATAACAATAATAATTTTTTTAACATTTTATTATTTCTCAGATAATTTACATACATTGTATGAAGACAATTATGCATAACAAATACTTTCTCGTACATAAAGTTTTTTTTAAATAATAATAATAACAATAATTGTTTACAACATATATTATTTTAATATTCATAATGATGATTATTACAGATGTTTGTTTGCAATTTTACACTCTATTATATGGATATAATCACTCCATATTGCATACTTTTGTTACACTTATTACATACATTTGATTACATATGATACATTACTTACATTAATATATAATAATAATAATAATAATAATAATAATAATAATAATAATAATAATAATAATAATAATAATAATAATTTATTGATTGCTAAAATATTTACACATACGACGAACATCTTGAGTTGCATTGCAACTTATAATTTTACAGAATTCAGCACTAAGTGCTGCAATTCCTACATTGGATTTCAATTAAAATTTTTAATAATAATTTTTTTGCCTCTATATTATGTATTTACAACAGGTATTCTTCTAGTATTGACAATAAAGATTATACAGAATTTTTAAATACAGAATAATAATATTTTTAATAATAATAGTTTATTATCTCTAAAATATTTACATGAGTATACTAAAATTTAGGCAACAATGCAACTTTTTCTTGCAAAGTGGTTCAGTAAAAATTATAATTACTCGTAATATCATTATCATTTGCAGAATTTCTCATTGTCAGAAGAGTAAAAAGCATGTATTATTACCATTAATAATAATCATAGTAATACTTTACACTTAATAACTCACAAGTTAAACAATATTACTAATGTTGTAGTTTACATAATAATATTTTTTTAAATTTAAATATGTAAATTAAATATATAATTTTAAATTTAAATATGTAAATTAAATATATAATTTTAAATTTAAATATATAACTGAAGTATTACTATCACATGTTCTGTTTACTACAAGTATTTATTACAGAATGTTAAGTAAATAATGTTAGATAAATACTACTACTGGGATGTAACTCAACTGTATCCTCGAAACTTTGAAATTAGATTATCTGAGGATGACACTGGTTACATATATATATATATATATATTATTGATTTGGTTGCTGTGTTGGATGTAGGCAAGTGTTTGGGAGGCCAAATGAATGATCTGAAAGATCTGATCAAAGTGAAATTGCCGATATATCCTGTGTTATTGCATCCGTCTTGATGGTTCACATTCTTTTTTATTGTGGGCTTCTTTTTTGAGCTAATTAGGAGGGTTTTTTTTCACAGTGGCAGCCTTTCTGTGTCTTCTGAGCTTATAATTTGTATCGGCTTTGAAATTTGGGACTTCCTTATGAATATCTTGGCATCTCTGGTCCACAAAATGTAATTTTTTTTCTATTTTTGCTTTTCTTGCTTGTTACAACAGATTCTGGTCGCATGGTGTTAAATATTCTGATTGGAAGATTGGTGTATTGTCTTGCTGTGCGTTCAAGTCCTTGGCAACTGTTTCTTTCTGCCTGCTGGCTTTTACGAGATTGTCTCTTGTAGAGTTGCTCGTAAGACGAATTATGACTGGTGCAGGTCGTTGCAAGCCTTGGTTTTTGCTCTTCCTAGGAATCCGATTTACGGTCTGAATGTCGTTAAACTGTAGGAGGATATCAATTACATGGCCTAATATTAAAACCACGTCTTTGAGGTTTTCTGTAGGTGCAGTTTCAGGAAGGCCGTTTATGACAAGATCTTCTTTATGTTGTTGCTGATTTAAACCTTCGTATTGTAGTTTTAGAGAATGAAGTTCTTGACGGAGTTCGGATGTCTCTTTCATCAAATTGTGTTGCCTGTCATTTAGTGGGTTAATACTGATTTTAATGTCTTTTACCGTTTGCTACACTTCAATCACTGCTAAATTATTATGTTTTTCCAAATCTTCATATTCACTAGATTTTTTTGTTATTTGTTCGGTTTGTTTGTCGAATAGTTCTTGCACAAGATCTACTAAGCTGGCTTTTATAGTCTCTAGACCGTTTTCTATTAGTATATTTAAAGAGTTGAAATTATAGGACTCACCTGCATTTTTTTGTCTGTTCAGTTCGTCGTCTGATTTTGCCTCCGATATAATCGGCTGCGTCGTAGGTGGCTGCTTTAGTCACGTTTCTTTATTCTTCCTACAGAGTATGTACTTCCGTTCGTCGCGTGTTACATGGATTTATATTTATGTTGCCCGGTTGTTTCTGAAAAGCCGGCACATTTTAAGTGTAGAATCCTACTACATTTCGTACAAGTTATATTATTTCTATTGGACCATAAATCCTCCAGGTATTTGATACACTTCATGACTCACCTTTCTTCCCTTAGGCAGTATGTCGTGAATGTAAAGATAGCGACGTCCTTTGATCTTCTCTCGTTGTTAACCACCGTCCTCTCTGTTCCCTTTTCAACACTTCAAAATTTGGTTTCTTCTTAGCCGATCTTGTTGAATTTTATATCACTGTCTTCGGCGTGATGAGTAGGGTTATTGGGAACACTTTCAACTTAATACAGGAGTTAGAGCCACTTTAAAACTATAAAAAACTGGAGCAGCGATATCACCGTGCGCCCTTTCGTGTGCCAACACAGCGCCCTCTGCGCGCTGTGGAATCTCTTGGTAATAATGTTCACGTTTTTGCTTAGATAGAGGACTATGTTTGGGGCTATGTTTTTTGGTCACCTTAAAAATGAATGAACACAACCAAACAAGGGCATCGGAAATTACCTGACTATCCTCCACTTGAATACAGAGAGATTCCCTAGATCAAAATCAGAGTTAATAAACAATATCCTTACTAGAACAAGCCGTAAGGACAAAGAAATATTTTCATTCCTGGTTACATTCTTCTGACTGATAAAACTAACGAAATACATGGCCTTGCGATCTATGCAAAAATATATTTGAAAAGAATGAATTTCTTGACCATTCACAAAGTGACTTTTTCGTCGGTATCCGGCTGAAGAATTTCTTAATCTATATAAGCTGCCTCAACCTGACTGGTGAAGACCTGTACTTCCTCACCCAGTCTATCACTGAAGAGATTTCAACTCACACAGTACATTTTTGGAAATACAATTATGATCACAGCCCAGTCCTGCAACAGAAACACTGGATATCAGCAAACAGCCTCCACTTCCTCTATGATGCAAGAAACCTGGAACTTTTTAATCTGACAGATGCAGATTAGAGACAAATCCCGACCTGTTTTACCACCACTGATATCGAAGGAATCTCAACCTATCAAGTACTGCCTCCTTTTCTCCACAGCCTGCACAAACCCTACATGATTACATTAGGGCTTATAATCCTCCAGAATAAACAACTTTTCAATAGAATCTCATGAAAGCAACCTGTTCAGAATTTAATCCTTTGAAAACAACCATGTAATTCCACTTTTTTATTTGATTACTATGAAAGATTGACTAAACGTCTCATGGCATCTGGCAAGAAAGACTTCCCAAGATGATGCAGAAAAATTGCTGCACAATGCTGGTCGGTAAACTGAAAGTACAATGGATTCTAGCAAAATATGAGCAACAGACCCACGCAGACACTGCTTCTAGCCTAAAGTCGTTGAATGGTGGTAGACGAGTTCGCTATCATAAGAAATGAACAACCCCAACTTTAGCAGATCAAGTCGCAAGGGTTGTTCACTGCTCTTTCATCTGGGAGGTACACACTCCAAAGAGGACTAAAGGTAAGTAAACACTAAGAGTTTTGCAAAACATCTTGGCATAAAAAGCCCAACCCAAATTTCCCACGGACACAAAAATGAGATCAGTCGTATTTACAAAAAAGGTTTCTTATCGTGTCCTACATCTACTGCAACCTCCAATTCATTAACTCTAGATGAAATTGACGCAGTACTCAAACTAACTAAGACATGTAAAGCTCCTGGCATTGATGGCATCCTTCCAAAATGTCTTACTTGGCACACACAAAAAAAATCCTGGCTGTTTAATTTCTTCTTCTCAATACTTAAATGGTGAACAGATCCTTGAGGTTTGGCATGAAATAATCTTACCAAAACCAAATAACAACTAATGACCTTAATAACTACCGCCCTAATTGGTCTCTATTCCTTACGAAGTTTTTGAAAGGATTATCCTCTCTAGGAACTCATTTGGATCCCATTCCAAACTTCCATGAAATATTAGGATCGTAAATTAATGATGCTGTACAATGGAATAACAGCGACTTCGTTCATACTCAGAACCCTCTCTTCTCCATGAAGGCGTCCTTCATGGATTGTAAAACATAAGAGTTGTGCAACCCAATTTATTAAAGAAAGCTATCAAAATCATATAATATAATGCCTTTTATTCCCGTATAGGGAGTAGACAAGGGCATTTTACCCCATCTAACTTTTGGAGACTGAGTGGTTAGTTCAATCTCCACTAGTAGACAATAAGAGATAACTGGCCCAAGGCTATCACTAATTAAGCAGCACGCAAAGAAATGACGGCTCCGCAAGTGCCGTCATCTCCTGGTCCGTATCTATAACACAATATATTTGATCTCTGAAATAATGTGGGTATGTATGGTCGATTTTTTTTTTTTTTTAGTTTAACGGGTTAAAAACCCGAGTCTCTGGGAGAAAAACAACGCTTGCCAGCGACCGATTACCTCGGGAATCGGTCGGGAAAAACCTTATAAAATGTTCCTCGAGTCGGCGATTAGAATCGAATATCGAATTATTGACGCTCTTTCTTCGGATGGTTTAGCGCTGATCAGTGTAAATCCCACTTCCACTGAGTTGCACAGGCTAACCCATCCGAAGGGGAAAAAAAAAAAGGACATGAGAAGATAACATTCAAAAGACTTTCTTTTACCAAGATTGTGTAGTACAGTTTGTAGAGAGCGAGAGATTCCTCCCGAATGAAGGTCATCATCATCATGCTTGTCAAGGATTTATGCTAGAGTGGCCTGTTCCGGCCTTAGAAGTCATTGAATCACTTAAGACGATATCCAGGATATCCTCTTAAGAGGACACCTTTACTACGAATTGCCCTGTCATGAAAGGTTTGCTATTGTTTGAATCCGCCGAAACGTTTATAGTTTCAATATATTCGGCAGGAAACTCTTATAGTTTCTCTATTCGGCTTTGAAATAATGTTGGATTCAATATCCACTTAATTTGAATAATTTTGCATCGCAGAAGTGAAGCCTTTTGGCTTTCTTTTTTCAGTTATCCTGGTTTTCTTTTTGTTAGTAGTTCATAATCTAAGGCTTGTTTTGGTAATCTTTCTGTTTTCATTCTTTCAACGTGTTCCATCCATTTATATTTTTATTTTATTTTATTTTATCAAGTAATGATGCCTGGTTTAATTCTTAAATAATTTCTTCATTTCTTTGTGTTCGAATGGAGTTTACTTTGCAGTTTATCTCATGAACTTCATTTCAGCAATAATCAATCTCAGTTTGCCTTTTTGTTTTATTGTCGAGATTTTACTTCCATACATTAGGATTGGGAAGGCTTTTAGTATGATTTGTTTTTAATCTAGGTTAGGTTTAAATATAGAGTTAATTACACCTGTTAGTTTTAAATTTTTCGCAATTTTTAGGTTTATATCCTTTTAGGGTTGCCAGATTTTGGGAAACCAAATACGTGGCATGGGTCACCATGTCCCGTATTTGATTTTCCGAATACGAGACAATTTTGGTTAGTTGGTGTTAAAAAAATAAAAAATAAATCTGATATTTGGTTTTACAAAATAAGTATCAGTACTTTTGGAACTGTAACTCGAAATTCTAAGTTTGTATTTCTGAGTGTTAATATGTTGTGTAATATCCGATCGTACCTCCTCACCCCATGTGCAATATTAAACGTTCGTCTACAGATTTTGAATTCAATTTCGTCGTTATGTTTTTCTTTTTCAATAAAATTCCATTCTTTCGAATAATCATCACTAAAAAAACGCACTTTTGTTTTGGCGTTGTTAATGGCTTAAAGAAAGAAAGAACGAAAATTTAATTTACCTTTGTATAATTAATAAAGAAAATTAATTTACCTTTAATTATATATTTTATGTATTAATCGAATATCGCACATTCGAAAAAGGCGAGATATTTTTTTAATAATTATTGAAATAACATCCACGCGCTGTACCGATACCGTACCGTAGACATATTGCATTTGCTTATGTCCAAATAAGAAATGTTTAAAAATAAGAAATTCAATATATCTGTACAGAATTGCAAATTAAATGCTTATACTAAATAAAAACGACCAATAAAATGGACTGTCGCCGCTGTAAACTGTAAACACAATTAATTATCTCGAATTGTCAGTTTTTATGGTTTACAAATCAATTTAAGTTGGATTATTCCAAAAGAATATCGAATATAATCGCTTAACACAATTTTTATAATTTTATCTGCTAACTAAAATATCGGACATTAGGCTGTCCCTACAAGAACAATACGGGATATCAAAATTCAACGGAAAATATGGGACGCCTGGCAAGCCTGTAACTATTCCCTTTTCATATGTAATCATACATCCTAGGTAAGTAAATGGATTCATCTATTCTAAAATCTTGTTATCTACCATTTTTTTTTCTTACTGGAATTCCACCTTTTAAGGCCATCGTTTTTGATTTTCTGTTGATATTATCATTTTATAATCTTTGCTATTTAATTTAAATTTAAAATAACTTTGTGTAAGTTATCTTCAGAATTTGTAATTATTATTTGGTCATCGGCAAAAAGGAAAGTGTTTAAGTTCACAGTAGGAGAAAGTTCAATACCTTGATGGAAATTTTTATTCCATTTTATTATTATTTCATTTAAATAAATATTAAAAAAAGGTTTTTCCTGAAAGATAACATCCCTGTCGGACTTCTTGGTTGATCTCTGTCGTACATGTTAGTCCATAACTTAATCTTATTTGTATTTGATTATTTTCACATATACTTTATTATTATTATTATTATTATTATTATTATTATTATTATTATTATTATTATTATTATTATTATTATTATTATTATTATTATTATTATTATTATTATTATTATTATTATATCTCATTATATATTATATATTATATTATATTAATATATCTCACTATCAAACATTCATCCTCCTATACACAAAGTGCAGAACCTAAAATCACAACCATCACACAGGTGAAAACAACACGCTACCTTGGACTTCACTTCGATGCAGATCAAAGTTGGAATAGCCATACAAACTACCTACATACCAAGCTTAGGATAATAGCAAGCAAACTGTACAGATTAAAAGACATTGCCCCAACCCACATAAAAATACTAATCTATAAATCATTATGTGAAAACATTTTAAGATATGCAATCACATCATACGCATTCTGTGCAGACTACAGACTCAACAGGCTACAATGGTTGCAAGATAAAATGAAAAAACTGATATTCTGGGAACAACCCACTCTTATGCAGGAAGCATGGACAAAACACAAAATATTTAAGGTGAAACACTTATGCCACTACACAGTCATGTTAAAACACTACTACAGCCCAACATATAGAGTAACCAGAACAACATATCAAATAACAAGACCACAGTCAACAAACTACATAACATATAAGTACAACAATCACTACAGCAAAGCCACCCGAAACTTCTACGTACCTGACATGATAAACAAACTGCCGTTCAACAACAGAAACCTAGGAACATACAGAGAGCTGAAACAGGCACTACATAAATATTATAGCGAGAATGAAAATTAGAGCAATTCCTGTTTCTCTCTCCCCCACCACACACACACACACACACACACACACACACACACACACACACACACACACACACACACACACACACACACACACACACACACACACACACACACACACACACACACACACACACACACACACACACACACACACACACACACACACACACACACACACACACACACAAACCATGACAACTCCCCTCTCAAAAAACTACCACTACAAGAACACAAAGAAACAAACACACCTCGTCTAAATCCAACCCTATTTGCACAAAAAAAAAAAAAAAGTTAAACTGTAATAGCAGTCGAAGTCTTTCAAGCACGTACCAACAAACAGTAAAATCAACACCTGGCTTGTGACCACTATAGGAACACAACCATGAAACCACCACCCTCTGTCATCTATTATCTTCCTCAGATAAGCTCTGCTAAGCTTCGAGGAAGAAAATTACTAACTCGCAAGTATCTGTTATACACACTTGTAATGCGTTATAAATATTATATACATATAATTACTACAGCAACTATGTATGCAATTCATCTGAGACATATATAAAAAAAAAAAAAAATTCTGTATAATCCTTATTGTAAATACTGTAAATATTATTATTGTTTGTAACTTATACTGAGACATAATGAAATGTAAAAAAAAAAAAAATTATTATTATTATTATTGAATTGTGTGTGTATGCTGCATTACTGCATTGTATCGTGAATTTATGCACATTGGTGCCAATCCATATTTAGCTAGTTTAAAAAAATGTATATTCATATTTATAAAATGTACTCTGCATTTTGTATATCGAATTTTCGTACTGTACAGAAAAGATAATATGTTTTTCATTGTGTGTGTGCAGATACTCTGTGTGATAGTAAACCTTATCATTTTCATTGTAAAAACAAATAAGTCGTTTATAAAAAGAAAAAAAAAATTATTATTATTATATTCTAAATTCAAGAATTCTGTATAAACCTTATTGTAAATATTAAAAATATTGTAAATATTAATACTGTATGTAATTTATACTGAGACATAATAAAATGTTTAAAAAATAAAAAAAATTATTATTATTATTAGTTTATTTCATCTCAGACCATTACTTCACCCCGCTAAACCTGCACACCAAGACAATATCCATGCAATGTCCCACAGAAGAAAAGCGACAGAAAACAATAATAGATGAAGAAATAGTCAATCACGAAATAAGAAAAACAGATTGGGAACACCTGGCATTAGATTCAGCAGATATCTTATACAACAACATTAAACTCACACTGGAGGAAATATATAAGAAAGCTACAAAAAAAGTCAGAATTTTTGTGTTGTTCAAAAACAACACAAAATCCTTGGACAACACAAAACTTAATCTTCGAAATACACAGAAAGGACGCTTATGGAAAGAATTAAAGCGATATCCAAATAACACAGCTTTAAAAACTGAATATAAGATAACAAGGAATCGCCTTACAACACAAATCAGAAATGCAAAAAGAAGCTACTACAGAGACAAACTAACCTCTGCACAAAATAACATGAAACAAACCTGGCATCTGATCAATGAGATGCTAGATTGTGTTCCCAACACCATCGCCTCCGAATCCATAAAACACAGCTTCATGAAAGACGCTAAACTTATCCAACAACTAGCAAATGACTTTAACCAATACTTTGCAGACTCCATCCAAGAACTGCACAGAAATATTCCCCCAATCACAAAACGTGACCCTCCACTTGGACCACAATCATAACAGACATTATGGTTCCCAACCATAAAAGAAGCAGAACTTCTCTCTGTAATACATCAAATCAAACCAAACAAAGGCCCAGGATTTGATGGTATGAGACCTAAAGATGTAAAGCAACATGCAACTAGTTTCAGTCCTATCCTACTAAAATTAATAAATAATATATTTAAAACAGGACAGATACCAAGTATGCTAAAGACCGCCATAATCACACCCATATACAAATATGGAAAAAGAAATTTAATCAGCAATTACACACCCAAAGCAACATTACCAATTGTCAATCAAATTATGGAGCGGATCATACTGAAGAAACTCATAGTATACACAGAGACCGTTCATATTATCTCCAAAACACAATATGATTTTAAGAAAAATAAGGGAACAACATCTCTCTTGGAAGACTTTACAGACGTAATTAATACCGCCTTAGACAAAAACAAAATTGCCATGGTAATCTTTATTGATCTTACTGAAGCATTCGATACACTTACACATCAAACCTTGTTAGAAAAGCTGAGGCATGTTGGAATAGACGAGCCTCTGCACAGGTGGTTTACAAACTAGTTTCAAAATAGAAAGCATATCACACGTATCGGGTCAGACCGAAGCAGAGAGCTACCAGTAACCTGTGGAGTACCACAGGGAGCTGTACTCTCCCCAACTCTATTCAACATTTACACGCACGATATTAATCAGCTACCAATCAAAGGTAAGATATTCCGAGACGCAGACGATGCAGCAATAATATCCATCCATAATAACGCAAGCATAGCCCAAACAAATATGCATCACAACATAAATCTGATCATAGACTGGCTCACGAAAAACTCCATACACATAACCTCAGAAAAGACAAAATTAATGATATTCAGGAATCCACTGACTCGACCAGTTGATAATAAATATATAACCATCCAACCTCCACTTTCCAACATAAAAAACACACAGAACAGCAAAACCACTACAATCACTCAGGCTGAAACAATACGATACCTTGGAATTTACTTCGATGCAGATATGAACTGGAATTGCCACATAAACCATCTACAAAACAAACAAACTCCGAACAATAACTGGGAAACTACAGGTTAATAGACATAGTTCGCATACGCCTAACTAATATACAAAGCACTATGCCAAAATATACTAAGATACGCTATAACAACGTATGCTTTCTGTGCACCCTACAAATTAAATTGATTAATGTCGCTACAGTACAAAATGATAAAACTGATCTTTTGGGAACAAAGAGAAAATCACGACCTTATAAACATTGCAAATCAGAACACAAAATACTGACAGCAAAACATTTATGTCACTATGCAGCTTTGCTAAAGCCAGGGGAACGGTCGTATTTTCAGGGAGCTCCCGAAAGCTAAGTACAATTTTGAATGGAAATTAGAATAAATGTTAAAAATCATAACGTAATATTGTCTAAATTTGGTAGCTTGTTGTGTCTGTGTGATTTTGGTGTAAATTCCGTAAATTAATTTAGTCTTTAACGATACGTTTAATATATTTGAATATGGCGCTAATGCGACGTAAGATAATGGCGTCCAAAAATACGACGTCATTGTTCAAAAACTGTAGTGTGAGAGAGTTTGTCCAGTGTGATGTGTGTGGAATGTATGCATTCCCGAATGAGTCTGGAGTATGGGTTGAAAGTGATAGTGGTGGGAGAATGTGTAGAAAGTGTATGCAAAGTGAGGAGTCGAAGTATGTGTCAGGTTGTGAGACAGTTATGGTTGAAGAAAGCCAGAATGCGAGTGAAAATAGTGGCTCGATAGGGAATTGCGGTGTACAAGATGGCAATGTGAGCGGTGATCTAAGAAAGAGTGAGAGCAATTATACAGAAAGAGAAAATGGTTTGAATGATAAAAAAAATGAGGAATTATTTGTAGGAAGTGAGATCGCTAGGCTGCGCGCAGTGATACAAGATGCGCAGCGGCAATTAGAGCACCTGCAAAACTCTTTCCAGAGTGATTCGGCTAACGGAAATAAACAGCGTGGGCGAGTTTCCGAAATGAAGGAGAGAGTATTGTATGGTGACTCGTTATTAAGAGGAGTAATAGATGGGAGTGTAACTAAATCGTACTTGCCGGGTGCGAAATTTAAGGATGTAAGTGAGAGCATTAGAGTGCAAAAACAGAGGGTGAAAGAAATAACAATTGTGGCTGGTACGAATGAATTGAAAGGTGATAAATGTTTTATGAGAGAGGACTTGAAAGTATTGTTAAAGGTAGCGAAAGAAAAGAGTGACAGAGTTAGAATGGTGAGTCTGTTACCGCGGTATGACAGAGAGGAGTTTAGAAGGAGGGCCATAATCGCAAATGATATTATGCGCAGGTTATGCGGACGGTGTGGTGTGGAATTTGTGGACGTGTGGAATGGGTTTGATGGGCGAAAGGACTTATACAAGATGGATGGCCTGCATTTGAATGGACTTGGTGTGCGGAGACTGGAAAAAGTGTTGCTGAATGAAGTGAAAATGGATGTGCAGAACCAGGGAAACTAGAACTACCAAGGAGGGGGGGAAGTGGATATCCAGACATCAGTGAGACAGTTGAGTGTAAAAATGTATATAATGTACCTGAGCCAGCAATAAGGACAAAAAATGGGAATGGGATATTTAGAATAACGCATCAAGATAGGGGTGGGACAAAGGGAACACTGCAATTCATGTATACTAATGCCAGGAGTATTAGGAACAAGAAGGAAGAATTTTTGGCCTTGATTGGCTCTTCCTGGCCACAGGTTATTGGCATTAGTGAAACATGGCTGACGGAAGATGATATAGTTAGTGGGATAGAATGTGTAGGTTATAGTATGTTTAGGAGGGACAGAGAGAATAAAATTGGGGGAGGGGTGTTATTGATGATAGCTGATGAACTGCAGCCAAGGAGAATTGAAGTATTGCAGGATAGTGAAAGGAGCTCATTTGAGGCTATTTGGTGTGAGATTGATACTGGCAGAATAAAATATACAGTTGGGTGCTGCTATAGACCAGGTGATGGAATAGATGGTGGAGATGGTATGCATAAACAAATTGATGAAATGAGTGGAAGGAGGGTAATTATTATGGGGGATTTCAACTATGGTAACATTGATTGGAAGGAGGAGAGGACACATGTGAGGAAGGAAATGGATTTTATTCAATTATTAAGGGATAACTATCTGAAACAGCATGTAATTGAAAATACTAGGGGTGTGAGAGTGCTTGACCTGGTAATAGTATCTGAGAATTTGACTGTAATGAATATGACCATGTTGCCACCTATTGGTGAGAGTGATCATAAAGTCTTGACCTGGGAGGTGGCTAAAGGTGTGAAATTTGTGATTAAGACAGGGTATATGTGGAATTACCGTGCTGGCAAGTATGACAAGCTTAGGCGATTGCTTGGATCAGTGCCATGGCATGTACAACTGCAAGGGCTGGACGTCGATAGAGCATGGGAAGTGATCAAAGAGCATTTACAGGATCGATATAGTGGAGTTACTGAGCGCGCACTTTGCGAAAGTATATCATCCAGGTGGTGACGTTGAAAAAATGAAGGAACCATTAGTTTATATGGGAATTGTGATGAATGAAGTGGAGGTCAATAGTCTATTACAGAACCTTAATGTGAATACATCTGTGGGATTGGATGGTATACCGGCACGGGTCTTGCATGAAGCGGCTAATGAATTATCAGTGCCCTTGACCATGTTGTTTAATCTGAGTCTCAGGTCTGGCTTAGTCCCGAAGGCGTGGAAAGAGGGGAAAATAGTTCCACTGCATAAAGGAGGATCCAAGACTATGGTTCCAAATTACCGACCGATCAGCATATCAGGAGTCGTTGTCAAGGTCTTGGAGAAAGTAGTCAAGGGAAAAATACAGGAATGGATTGATGAAAATGAGATACTGTACAAAGGACAGCATGGCTTTGTGAAGGGTAGATCATGCCTCAGTAACTTGCTCAAGTTTTATAACAAGATGACGGCTGAACTAGATAAGGGAAATGGGTTTACAGTGATACTGCTGGACCTGGCAAAGGCGTTTGACAGGATACCACATGGAATTCTAATCCGTAAACTACAACATATGGGAATGGATATAAGGTTGGTGAGATGGATAGCTGGGTGGTTGATGGAGAGATATCAAAGAGTAGTTTATTCAGGAGTAGAGTCCAAAAAACGGCCTGTGACTAGTGGTGTGCCACAGGGTTCTGTTCTTGGACCACTGCTGTTTAATCTGTTCATTAACGATATAGGGAATGGTCTAAGTGGGACAGTTCATTTGTTCGCTGATGATGCAAAGTTGGGTAGGGCGATAGTGAATGCAAAAGATGTCAAAGTCTTGCAAGATGACTTAGATAGATTGGAGTTCTGGACTAAGGAGAATGGATGTCAATTTAATGTGACAAAATGTAAGGTTATGCATTTCGGAGTGAAAAGATTAGCAGCAGTATACCACATTGGTGGAACTGTACTCCAAGAGATTGATGAGGCCAGGGACTTGGGAGTGTTGGTAGATAGGGAGATGAAGTTTAGGGGGCACATTGCGAAACTAGCTAAATCAGCTCATCAACTCACTTGGTTGTTGAAAAATACCTTGACGAGCAGAGAAAAACAAGTTATTGTACCTCTGTACCGAGCCCTGATAAGACCTCATCTCGACTACTGGGCCCAGATTTGGTCACCTCGGTTCCTTCTTGATGGGGAGGAGGTTGAGAGGATCCAGAGGCGAGTGACTAAGATGATAGCAGGTCTGTGGAATGAACCTTATGAGAACAGGTTGAAGATTTGTGGGTTGCAGAAACTAGTTGATAGGCGAAAAAGGGGAGATATGATTCAGACATTCAAATTGCTAAAAGGATTCTATAGGATTAATTCAGATGATATTTTTGAGATCAGGACTGGTGGTGGGAGAACTAGGGGACACCCATGGAAGCTGGGAAAGAGTGTGGTTAGCAGGGGTGTTACAGCTGGGTTCTTTACTTTTAGAGTGGTAAATGAGTGGAATAAGCTGCCAGAGTCTGTTGTGGGTGCTATGACAGTGAGCGAGTTCAAGGCAAGGTATGATAGATACTGTGAGAATGTTGAACAGCTGTGTGAACATGATGTTTAGGGCCTCCCTCGATGAGTCTAAGGACTCCTGGAGTAGCCCGTGGTAATAATAATAATAATAATAATAATAATAATAATAATTATTATTATTTCGATGCCACCTACAGGACATTCAGAAATACATACCGAATAACAAGACCTCAGACTACTAATTATATCACATATAAATACAATAATCACTACGGAAAGGCCACGCGAATCGTCTACATTCCAGACATGATAAACAAATTACCTTTTGAATACAGAAATCTTACAATCTACAATAGCCTGAAAAGAGTTCTAAGGACATACTACGAACAAGAAACACGCACCCAAAATACCATACAAACTTAATCAAACACAATATATTCGTTCAGGCTTCCAGTTCAGCGACGCATCAAGACATTCCAAGTTATTGTGCGTGCGTGCGTGCGTGCGTGTGCGTGTGTGTGTGTGTGTGTGTGTGTGTGTGTGTGTGTGTGTGTGTGTGTGTGTGTGTGTGTGTGTGTGTGTGTGTGTGTGTGTGTGTGTGTGTGTGTGTGTGTGTGTGTGTGTGTGTGTGTGTGTGTGCGTGCGTGCGTGCGTGTGCGTGCGTGCGTGCGTGCGCGAATTTCCCAATCATAGATTTCGTAGCTTCCCAACACAGCCAAAAAAAAACAACAAAACAATGAATAATAACCAACTGGTGTCATTCTCAGATAAGCTTACATATAAGCTTCGAGGATGAAAGCAGAGAAATTAGTTCTCATCCAAGATGTATCATATGTAACCAAGTGCATGTAATGTGCGTATCACATGTAAACCAATGTATGTATTACATGTAAACAAATGTATGTAATGTATGTATCATATGTAAACAAATGGATGTAATGTATCATACGTAATCACTCTATATTACAAAAGTATGCAATATAGAGTGATTATATCCATTGATATTGTATATATAGTGTAAAATTGCAAAGAAAAAAAATCTGTAGTAATCATCGTTATGTATACTTATAATAATATACGTTGTAAACAGTTATTGTTATTATTATTATTTTAAAAAAAAACTTTATGTACGAGAAAGTATTTGTTATGCATAATTGTGTTCATATAATGTATGTAATTTATCTGAGAATAATACAAAAAAATAATGATAATAAAATAAAATAAAAAAATTATGTGACGCCTCCAGAGAGTCCAAAGGCTCATTGAGGGAGAGTGTGCCAACTCACATCGAGCGATTGATCCCCTTCCAACTACTATGATAGCTTTTACAATATAATTTGGTATTTGTCTTTCTTTCAATATATTAAAAAAAATGCTTCATCTATGGTAATAGATGAAGAAATACATCATAGGTAAGTAAATGAATTCATCTATTCTAAAATCTTGTTGTCTACCGTTATTTTTTTCTTACTGGAATCCCACCTTTAAAGGCCATCGTTTTTGATTTTCTGTTGATATTATCATTCCATAATCTTTGGCTATCTCATTTAAATTTAAAATATCTTTGTGCAAGTTATCTTCAGAATTTGTAATTATTATTTGGTCATCGGCAAAAAGAAAAGTGTTTAACTTCACAGTTGGAGAAAGTTCAATACCTTGATGGAAATTTTTATTCCATTTTATTATTATTTCATTTAGATAAATATTAAAAAGTGTTCCTGAAAGATAACATCCCTGTCGGACTTCTTGGTTGATCTCTGTCGTACCTGTTAGTCCATAACTTAATCTTATTTGTATTTGATTATTTTCATATATACTTATACTTATACTTATACTTATTATTATTATTATTATTATTATTATTATTATTATTATTATTATTATTATTATTATTATTATTATGTGACGCCTCCAGAGAGTCCAAAGACTCATCGAGGAAGAGTGTGCCAACAGCATCGAACGATTGATCCCCTTCCAACTACTATGATAGCTTTTAGAATATAATTTCGTATTTGTCTTTCTTCCAATATATTAAAAAAAAATGCTTCTTTGTCAAGTGCTTTTTCAAAGTCAATAAATGTAATACGTGTTTCTTAATTGTATTATCTTCTTTTCCCTATTATTAATTTTATGCAGAAAGCTGATCCATACATGATCTTCCTTTTCTAAATGAAATTTGTACTTATAAAATAAAGTTTTCAGAATATTTTATTAATTTGTTATTTTAAATTCGGCTAAATATTTTGTAACAGGAATTTAAAATACCTACACCTCCATAGTTTGTAGAGTCTTCACTAATATACCTTTTTTACAGATAGTGAAAGTTACACAATTTTTCATTCTATTGGTGAGTTTCTTCTTGAATAAACATTATTTAAAAATAATAGGAGATTTCTTTGAAACTTATTCCTGCATATTTATATAATTTTGAACCTAACTTATCTTGGCCATATGATTTTCCATTTCTTGTTTCTTTCAGGCTGATTTGTAATTCTTCTTTAGTTATTTCCTTTTCATTTTCTTAAATGTTTGCCAGTTATCTTTTTTTTTAAAAATATTTATCTGCCCTACAATTCTGTATAGAAATTTTGATATTCTTCTAATTTCAATTCTGTGTTTAGTTTGACGTTTTCTTTAATATCTGTAATTAAATGTTTCAAATTCTTATATACAGTGCGTCTTAATTTAAATAAATCATGTTCTAAGTTAGAAACAAATCTTTTCCATGATTCTCGGGTCATTTCTACACTTCACGTTTACCTATGGCTCGGATTGTTTTATATTGTATTTCATTTTCTAATCTTTTACTGCTTAACTAGCGTTTACGACAGCGTATCCTCTCCAGCTGGAACGGAAGGTTGCGGGTTCGAATTCAAACATCCATGGCGTGGGCATGGATGTTTGTGATTGTCTGCGGAAATAATAGTGGTGGTCGGCAGTAGATGGCGGTGGTGCAGTTGCGGTCAGTTGGTGGATTGAGTGGTGGAGACAGAGTTGGAGAGTTGGTGCCCTCCCTCTATGAGTCTTTGGACTCCCTGGAGGCGTCAAATAATAATTATATCAAACTATTTAATATGTTTCTTTTTTCATTTTGATTATTTCTTTGATTGAATCGTTCCATGTCTTCAGTCTTTTTTTTTTTTATAGAATTTTTAGGTCTTTCATATTCTTTCATTTGCTGATGTATTTTGTAACAAATTTATATTAAGCCATTCTATTTCTATTTATTCATTTTGTTTTATTTTATCTAAATATTAGTTAATTCTTTATTCATACAGCCATTGTATATTTGTGTCATTTAATAATCTAGTTTGGTAAAAAATATTTTAATTTTCTTTTTGTTCTTGTTATTTGTAGCCATTTAAGTGGTAAGCTTAATTTTATTTTCACGAATTTCATATCCTCTGGGAACTCTAACATCTAAAGAGAACTTTGATGTGAATGAAGGTGAAAAATTGGAGAAAAACAGTGAGTGATAAGTAACATCTCAGTCACTCCCGAATGCATGATCATTTCGAGATCGGGGGGGGGGGGGGGTCAAGACTATTAGAACGTCGTCATGATTGCCATTATTACTATTATTTACCAGGTAATTAATAATGTTACTATTACTTCGTAAAAGAGCCTGCTTCTTATATGTGAAAAAACGTCTTTGAATTAGCCTTCAGAACTGAAATTCTTCACAGCTTGAACCAACATTTCAGGCTATGAATATAACAACATCGAAATAATGCTTAATGAGACTTGGTTTCGACTGATCTAACAAGTATGTATCGTTTCTGGATTGCTACGAATAATCTGGTGTATACGGTGCCATTGTGCGAGTGTTTAAGAATGTCTATTAAGTTGTAATCATTTCTAATTGATGGGAATGGGCTTTGCCATGGAAATGTTGACGAGGAGAGGACGATTTCGGCTTTGTCTTCGCCCGGTAAGGACTCATCAAACGTGTGCAAAGATATCTACATGTATAAAGCATTAGAGAAAGAGATCAGCAAGTTGTCCAATTATGGCAGGCAGATTGAAGACAAGACTATACAAAAGAACAAACAGGTCGATTATTATGTCTGTACACGAACGCTAGGAAGATCAGAAACAAACTGGTAGAGTTTATTGCCTTAGTCAATTTATTGCGACCTCAGATCGTAGGTAGTAGAAAGACCTGGCTATCAGAATCAGAAATACCTTATTGTATCGAGTGTCAAGAGTACATTATTTTAGGAAGGATAGAGAGGAAGGGACTTGATGATAATTATGTCTGATGATTTGAATCCAGTTAGAGGTGAGACCTACGATGGTAGTTCTATCAATACTAACAATATTTCATGTGACAGTGAGTTTGAAGCCACCTGGTGTGAGGTGAATCTAAAAGATCAATTTCATAGCGGGGTTTGTTATAGACCTTTGTGGTTCAGTTGCTAGTGATGAAGAAATGAATCACCAAATAGAAAAGATGAGCGAGTGAAGAGTAATCATAATGGGAGATTTTAATTATCCAAATATTGATTGGGTAGCAGTAGAATCTCATGGGAAGAATGAAAATGCATTTATTGAGCTTTTGCGGGATAACTTCCTCAAGCAGCGTGTGATAGAAGGAACTCGAGATCAACGAGCGACGTAACTCTAAAGACTCTAATTAAAGACGTAACTCTTCTGCCTCCGGTTGGTGACAGCGATCATGCGGTACTCACTTCGGAAATGACTACGTTTATGAATGTTCCATTCAGAAAAGGTTACATGCTGAATCGCAAAGCAGGAAATTATGACCAACTGAGGAATATACTGAGTTCAGTGGAATGGAATCAGTTGCTGGATGGAAAGATTTTCGACAGCGCATGGGAAGCAATTAAACAATACTTAAATGATGTGATATCAAAATATAGCTGGAGAGTTCAAAAAAGAAATTAGGTAGGAGTCAAATGGATGTGTCATCTTATTAAACAAGAGAATCCTAAGAAAAGGACGATGTGGAAGGAATACCGTTTGCATAAGGATGACGTCAGTTATGAACGTTAAAAGCAGCAGGCTAGAATAGTCACAAGTGTTGTACGGAAAGGAAAGTCTGGGTATGAAAAGAAACTGTATCTGCGTGCTAAAGACAATCCACAAGAATTCTATCGATATGCTGTAAGCAAAAGAAAGAATTAATATGAAAGGAAAACTCTTCTAAATCCAGATGGCGTGAAAGTTCCAGATGCAGAAGAGATTGTTCAACTAATGAGTGCCCATTTTGTTAAAGGCTATCAACCTGGTGTATGTAACATTGAGCCCACTGTTACCTCTTTACTGGATGAAGAAATGCTGGTGTGAGAGGACGAAGTAGTAGAGCTGTTGCACAAATTGACTAAGAATTCAGCAACAGGGACTGATGGAATATCAGCACGTGTGCTAAAGGAGTGTTCAGCTGAAATGACCATTCCTTTGACCTGGCTGTTTAATATGAGTCTCAGAACAGGGAAGATTCCGCAGAAATGGAAGAAATGTATGGTAATCCTATTGCACAAGGGTGGTGTAAAGTCGACAGTTGTATCCAACTGTCGACCAGTTAGTATTTCAGGAGTGGTGGTGAAGATGTTGGAAAAATTGGTTAGACCATGCATTCAAAAATGGTTTGATTGACGGTGAATCTCTACTTTGTAATAAACAACTTGGGTTTACTAAGGGAAGGTCATGTATTAGCAACTTGCTCACATTATATAACAATGCTACCTTGAACTAGACAAGGGGGAATGGATACACCACGATACTTTTGGTATCGTGGTGTATCCATTTCCCCCTTTTTACAGAATACAGCATGATAGACTGCTGCATAAAGGAGAATATGGGCTTGGATTATAGAATATTAGCATGGATAAGAAGACGTCTGACTGACAGATATCCAAAAGTGGTATACGGGTGATGTGAGTCTGCAAGATTTAAGATAACAAGTGGTGTACCACAAGGATCAGTGCTTGATCCATTATTATTCAATTCGTACATTAATGATATCGGGAAGGATTTGACAAGCGACATTCAGCTATTTGCTGATGATGCTAAGATAGGTAGGGTAATCAGAAATGTTGATGATATGCAGTACTTGCAGAATGATTTCACTATTCTGGAATTGTGGGCATAGGAAAATGGGTGTCAGTTCAATGACAGGAAATGTAAAGTCATTCACTTCGGCGTGATTTGATATCCCATGTCGTATTACATTGGTAGAATTATGCCAGAAGAAACTGATGACACTAGGAATCTTGGAGTGTTAGTAGATAGGAAGTTGAAGTTCAGAGGCCATTTGACAAACATTGCAAATGCATTATATATGGCCATCTATTGGATTTCTGAATATCATTAATTTTGTATTTTCTGAGTTTGGGTGTATGGAGTTTTTCGTGAGCCAGTCTATGATCAGATTTATATCATGTTGCATATTTGTTCGGGCTATGCTTGCGTTATTATGGATGGATATCATAGCTGTATCGTCTGCGTATTTGAATATCTTACCTTTGATTGGTAGCTGATGAATATCGTGCGTGTAAATGTTGAATAGTGTGTGTGTGTGTGTGTGTGTGTGTGTGTGTGTGTGTGTGTGTGTGTGTGGCCTTCCTCGATGAGTCTCTGACTCCCTGGAGGTCTCACTTAATAATAATAATAATAATAATATTTTGAAAGAAATGTATAATTATCCAATAACTATGCTTATACTAGATGAAGAACCATGTTTTTTTACAAAATATTCTGTAAACGCTGAAACAATACTGCTATTAGTTGTCACGAAACTGAGATGAAACCTGACATTCACGTTATATCGCATTTTACAGAAAGGCATTTGTAGACAGAAAAAACTTAAGAATTATTATCATTCGTTATTTTTTTTGTCATCTTAAAAGGATAATAAGTTGTAGAATTCCTTGCTAATTCCTTAACTTGCAGACATCTTGATTGAGAGAGTAATGAAAATACTTCCATTTTCTGAAGATAAAGTCATATCTCATAGCACCGGCTGCTATTTTCAAAAAGACCAAGAAAGCGTCGCTTACTCTACGGCGGGGAAGTAAAGGACAAACATTTATTATTTATTTATTATTAATTATTGAATATAATTAATAGTTATTTATTAATTGATTAATAACTAACTGATGGCCAACAGTAAAATGACGCAAAAAGTATTCAAATAATTCTTTGTTGACGTCTCAGGACCGTGCAAATAGCACTGGTAGCAGTTTTCATTGTTGTTGTTATGGGCCAAGTAGCAATTGTTGCATTCCCAACTGTAAGCTGAAAGGAACTGTGAAAAACTGGGGACATTATCAGCAATCGTTTAAAATGAGTCAAGAGGTGGCTGATGAAAAGGACTGGAGCCAGTTGCCATCAGTGGCCCTGGTAAAGATTTTCTCATTTAGGAGCAAATGATAGAGTGAACGCATCACGTGTTTGTAGGAGTTGGGCAGAAGTATTTCGTACTCCTGAATTATGGCAAAGAAGGGTCTTCATTTGGGAAGGTTATCCTTTGACACCCTCCTTCAAAAAATCAATGCAGTTCGCAAGGCAGTAAGTAAACCAGTTTTAACTATTTATTTTATTTTAACTATTGCTGCATAATTTAAGTCGTTGATATAACGCATTATTCGCACTCATCTGGCAAATCAGCGAAATATTTATTCTGCTGGTTGCTTTGTAATGTACCGTAATTGAGTTAAATACTCGTTAATTGTCAGGCGACGCGAATATGATTGAGATACGGTTTACATTTTAAAAACATTGTAAAATTGTTTCAAAATAATGAAATGTTTACAATTTAATTAATAATATATATATATGTTAAAAATACCATGCAATTTTAAACCTGGTTTTACTCCGTTTTTTCCCAAGTAAGCAAACAGACAAACAAGTCAAGTTTGCGTCTGCAAGTGATGCAAGTCTAGCTGATCCTACAGGTAGTGCAATACCAAGGCAACTCGTGGTAAAGGTGGCATAAGCTCTGATCACTAATCTTAATATTTACCCTTAATGCCAAAACACATCTCCAAGAAGGGGATGCATGTTGTTTTGTTTGTCTGTTTGCTTACTTGGGAAATGGAGTAAAACCAGGTTTAAAATTGCTTGGTATTTTTAAAATTTATTATACCCAAGGTAATAATAAATGTTCCAGTAATAACGTGAAGTCAGTGGTGTCAAACTGGCGGATCGCGAAACCTCAAGTAAAAAAAAAAAAAAAAAAAGGCTGTTTTTATAATAAAATAATATCGATTTAAACATTCGATGTATTTCTTTTCATACGACATTTACAGTTAGAATATGGATGCCGCGACCTGCTGTAATGTAATTGCAATGACAAAGCTTTATATCTCAATTTCAATCTTAGATCCGATTCTAATCAATGCTAACAGTTAAGCAACTTGCACGGTGTTTGCTCTAAGTACCGTCTAGAATGTAAATACGCTTTCTAGATCCCTAGATTAGCAAATATATCCAAAATGTTTAGATGTTCATCCTTTCACTGGTCGGAGTGTCTTAAAGAATGATGAAATTAAGATGTCATTGAGGGTTATCAGAATCTCATAAACTAAGTAACACATTAACTTTGATTATTACCTGTTAGTGTGAGGCATTCAAGGCACATGCGTAAGAATTTTACACTCCCTGTAGATGAAAACACTTGGGTCAGGACCACGATGTCAATTCCCAACTTCCTTAAACCTCGTCGTGTGAGTTCGCCGCAATTATAAATTCAGCAGTTTTCGTTAACAGTCCTATCCTCTCCTTCACTTTCAAAGACGTGGGTTCGAATTCCGTGTAGGACGTGAGGATTCTGTATAAGAACACTTTCAAAATAAAATATCAGCCAGTGTCAGAAAGAGTGGCCGAAGGTTCCCTCGGGAAATCGAATTTTTCGTCGCCAGCAGGCAAGCCGGATAGAAGTAGGAACTCAATTAACACATAATACCGACGTGTCAGAGATTTTACTGTTTCGGTCGTAGGTCAGAACAACTAAACGATCCGACTATACTTATAATATTGGTTGGGAGGAGGCGACAATCTATCTGCTGAAGCAATGCTAGATTATAAGAAGAAAAGAAAAATATCTTTTCTCCATTGAACATTCATACTGATGCATTTTCACACTCCACTTCACTCAGAGAGCTGTGCGATACTTTCCCATAGCTTACATAAAGAAAGCAGCTTGATGTCTTAAAACAACCACAGGTATATACCCATGTTCAAGGTATAATATGATTTAACCTTTCTAAACACCTAAACAATGGACACACACTAGAGTAGCCTTCCTGTCAGAAAAAAACACATAATACCTAAACTATTCGTAGGTGCATCAACAAACTACTAAAACATGGAATAAAATCGTAACGATTTGACGCAATATCATGATTATAATAGAAAAATATTGTTACAATTATCTTCACGGCCGTCACCAGATTAGGTCGCCCCCCCCCCTGAGGCAAACAATTAAATATGTCCCCTACTGGATTATAAGACAAACATATAAGAAAATCTCCAATTTCTATTTTGTTTTTATCGCAAGAGAAACATTAATTCAAAACGATTACGTAATAATATTAATTAAATGTTTGCTCTACGGGATATCGCACAAGAAAAGTGTTTATAAGCTTGGGTCATTGCTGTTCACAAATAATTTTTAATCAGTTTAAACTTGGAAAAGCTTCTTTTCGCACTTGTTAGGTTAACAGGAATTGTTTGAGTAGCGACGGCGCCTACCGCAACATGGCTGAATGAGCGCCTTTATTAAGCAGCCCCGTGAGGCAGGCTGCCTCTATGCTACACCCTGTCGACGATGCTCATTTATATGTTATAGTTACATTATGTGTATATCAAAATATTTCATTTCTTATATCAAGTTTATTAAAGATGTTCACTTATCCAAATAATTCTGCGAATAAAATGAGCGAGTTTTGAAAATATAGAACTGTAGACTTTTTACTATCACTGTAGTCACTCAGTTGAATCTGAGGATTTCCATCCGATGAGATGCTAGACAGGGTAGTTTCGAGCAGTATTCGCTAATATTAAACGAAGTTCCCTGCAGGAAAGTTCCTTCACATATAACTGACGCGAAAATTAACTTAGTGCGAACCCTTAGTTAAGAACTTTTTTTGACTCTCTAATCGATAAATAAATTCTCTTTCTTAGATATGCCAGGGTGGTGAAAAATTTAAGGATCGTCTTCCGTTGTCAAGGAAATTTCAATCACTCAAGTGTCCACTGTCATATCAGGAATTTCTTTACTAGGATGAGCAATGCCCAGCTTCAGCGTCTGAGCCTTGAAAATATGCGGCTGGCTATAAGCCAATGCCGTAACAATCCAGACAGCAGCTTTTATAGCAGTATATTTGAGATGCTCAAGAGCAGACATATCTGAAAGTTGTCGAGTTCCCGCGAGCTGGCTTTACCCAACAAGAGGGATTCAACATGCTATCAGTGCTGGCTAAGGGAAATGCTCGTACCGTCAGAGAACTGCACCTGAAGGAATATTTTTCCTTTAACGTAGAAGTGTATAGGTAAGTTGGAACCAGCCTGACTCTAAAAGCCTTTTCTTGTTTCACATGCTTATTTGAATTCCTTAGATGGCGATGTGAATTGCTTTTTGCTTGTAAGCAATTTTGAACGATGATATTATTCCTTAAAAGTAATAAAATATAGAGTTCATGTAAATCACCGCTCAATGTACGAATTTTGAAATATATTTCGTAGGTCTAAGGAATTCCCTAATATTCTTGGCAAATTCGAAGCCCTTGAAACCGTCTCGTTAAACTACATCTACTTATCCGAGGACTTGCTGACAAAATTAGCACACTCATGCAAGAAACTGAAGCTGATCAAAATAAAATGTGCGCAGGATGAAGACCACCGTCACGTAATTCGGGAGCGTATCTGGATGCAAGTGCGAAATAGCTTGCCATCCCTCGAGATAGATATCAGGATTAGTGAGTATAAATAACTCTTACTGTCGAGATAGCTTTCAAAGATTTTACCTCTCAGACTCGTTCCTTCATTTTAAACTCAAGAGAAAAACCGTCACCGTACAGTGGTGGTTTCCACTGTGGTAAGCGGTGGAAATGCTTCTTATGGTATCTCATTCTTAATTTAAAAATAAATAAATAAATAACTAAATAAGATTTATGGGTCTTTATTCGCCTATCGGAACCTTCATAACTTACATCGTGTTCTGTTTTTGTTTCTTTCCCTTTCAGACGATGTTGTGGACGTCCAGGCTTTACGCAATATTCTTTGTCAAGGCATGCCTCTTCGTGCCCTGGAGTACTGGTCAGTGTTCGAGCACCCCACAGCAGCTGCAAATGTGAATGCTTTCCTTTCCCATCTGCAATTCACGTTTCTCAACAGCTTATGTAAGTATGGATCACAATTTTTTCTATTGTTTGCACTCTTCATTGGTTTTTATTGTGTTGTCTAAAATGGATTAAAGCAATTAAACATCTCATGCTTGCATTAAAATTGTCTCGCAATTTTTTTCTTTTTTCTTGAAAATAGAGCAGTTTCTTGGGCTAAACATATATATGAATGTGCTGTTAATTCAGTATTTATTTCTTGTTATTATTATTCATTTATTTTTAATTAATTAATTTTTTTTTTTTTCGTATAGCGGAACTTCGGCTGATGTATGAAGGCAACATGCCTCTGCCCATGGCACAATTACTGGACTTGGTAGAAAGTTGCAAGAATTTACAAATCCTAAAATTGGGAAGTATCATGACTGAGGAGCTGGTACGTGGTTTGTGTGAGAGACGCCTACTGAACCACTCGAGTGAGTTAATAGCCAAAATATTCTTAATTTTGTCATTAACTTGTTTATCCCCCCTCGAGTTTATGTAATACGTAAATTTCATATGCACTTTTTTATTGTTATTATTTTATGACACTCACATCCATATTTTTTTCCATGGGTGAGCTTCGGATATTTTTTCCCCATTTTGATCAATTTTTTTATATTTATACATTTTTCTCTTGAGACCAAACCTTGAACATTTTCAAGCCACTTCAGACCGGCGATAAACGTGGAGGTGAACTCAGCGGCCAATGAAATTCACTCCTGCACTTATGCAAATGTCCTTTTAATTACGAATTCTTTACCTTAATAATATATATTCGAAAATATTTACCAGAAATATGAATCGATCTGACCTTTTTTTTCCCCTCAATTAGTTGAATATTTCGCTAAAGTTTAAAACTACGTCTCATAATCGCTGTTTATCAGACGTGATATTTTATTCTATTTTATTATTCCCCCCCCCCTTCATTTTTATAAGCTGTATTCTGAAGCAACTTCGCATTTATCAAAGTGGATGTTTGTCTTCCACTTGTGGATGCAAAGCTGCCTAAAATTGTGGTTTCCGACAAGCCTGTAATAGCTTATATTGCAGAAAAAGAAAATCTGATAAAAGGAATACTGCTTCTTCTTTACACTAACGACATAAAACAACTTCATTCCTGAAAGGAAACTAGTCATGCCACATCTCGAGCGAATGAGGCCACGGACTCAGTAACAGCATCAATTTCAAGGATTATTCTAGATTCTCACTTATTATTGAACCACACGAAAGAGCAAAATTTCCATCTGTGTGTGTGTGTGTGTGTGTGTGTGTGTGTGTGTGTGTGTGTGTGTGTGTGTGTGTGTGTGTGGAGGGGGGGGGGGGAAGTTGTGCATAAACTCAGAAGGAATTTCAGCTCTGGAAACTGATTTGAAATCTTAATTTCTCAAGTGCGGTATTCTTATGATCTCTTTATAGACACTATTTATGTTTACGTTGCTATTAATGAATGTCTTGTTTTCTTCCAGCATTTCAAAAGATTCAAATGTTCATCCGTGTCCGCGACGTTTCAGCGATTCCGCAAATGAAAGCTCTGTCAGCTTCACTCAAAAGTGATCTACGAAATATTGGTGTAGAATCAATGTTTGTCGTTCGACATGAATATTACCAATAATTCAGGAGAAACTTACCATTATTTATATTTTTATTATTCGCACTTCAAAATTACTGTAAAAAGAAGAAAAAGGCAAATGTTTGGCTTTTAATAAAAATATGTCTGCGTTTATAGAGCAATAAAAATTGATATTCGTTAATTCTAGTGGTTATTTATTTGTGTGTCCAAAAATAATTAGAATTTCTGAATACAAATTTCATTTCCTTCAAGTCGTATTTTGATTATTAATATTCTTCAGCCTAGCGGAGTGGAAATGGAACTGCCGCAATGTCACCAACTTGCAAGGATAATAATAAATTAAGTAGAAATTACAGGCTAAAATTTATTTTTAGCCTCATTTCTAAAAGGTATACCTAAATAATCATGGGATGATAGATGATTGTTGTTTCGCAGAAACTTCAGACTCCTTAGATCTGTCACGAAATAATAATAATAATAATAATAATAATAATAATAATAATAATAATAATAATATTATTATTATTATTATTATTATATTTTTTTTAATTTTTAAACATTTTATTATTTCTCAGATAAATTACATACATTATATGAAGACAATTATGCATAACAAATACTTTATCGTACATAAAGTTTTTTTTTAAATAATAATAATAACAATAACTGTTTACAACATATATTATTTTAATATTCATAATGATGATTATTACAGATGTTTCTTTACAATTTTACACTCTATATATACAATATCAATGGATATAATCACTCCATATTACATACTTTTGTTACAGTTATTACATACATTACATACATTTCATTACATATGATACATTACTTACATTTGTTTACATATGATACTTACATTACATACCTTCGTTTACATGTGATACGTACATTACATACACTTGGTTACATATGATACATCTTGGATGAGAACTAATTTCTCTGCTTTCATCCTCGAAGCTTATATGTAAGCTTATCTGAGGATGACACCAGTTGGTTATTATTTATTGTTTTTTTTTTTTTAGTGTGTTAGGAAGCTATGAAATCTATAATTTATGATTGAGAAATTCGCGCACGCACGCACACACACGCACACACACACGCACACACTAACTTGGAATGTATTGATGCGTCGCTGAACTTGAAGCCTGAACGAATATATTGTGTTTCATTTAGTTTGTATGCAATTTTGTGTGCGTGTTTCTCGTTCATAGTATGTACTTAGAGCTCTTTTCAGGCTATTGTAGTTTGTAAGCTTTCTATATTCAAAAGGTAAGTTGTTTATCATGTCTGGGATATAGAAGTTTCGCGTGGCCTTTCCGTAGTGATTATTGTATTTATATGTGATATAATTAGTAGTCTGAGGTCTTGTTATACGGTATGTATTTCTGACTGTCCTGTAGTCGGCATCGAAATAATGTTTTAGCAAAGCTGCATAGTGACATAAATGTTTTGCTGTCAGTATTTTGTGTTCTGCCATTGCAATGTTTATAAGGTCGTGATTTTCTCTTTGTTCCCAAAAGATCACTTTTATCATTTTGTATTGTAGCGATATTAATCAATTTAATTTGTAGGGTGCACAGAAAGCATACGTTGTTATAGCGTATCTTAGTTTATTTTGGAATAGTGCTTTGCATATTAATGTTTTTAGGCGTGTGGGAACTATGTCTTCTAAAGCTGTAGAGGTTGCACTTATTGTTCGGAGTTTGTTGTGCAGATGGTTTATGTGGCTATTCCAGTTCATATCTGCATCGAAGTAAATCCCAAGGTATCGTATTGTTTCAACCTGAGTGATTGTAGTGGTTTTGCTGTTCTGTGTGTTTTTTATGTTGGAAAATGGATGTTGGATGGTTATATATTTGTTATCAACTGGTCGAGTCAGTGGATTTCTGAATATCATTAGTTTTGTCTTTTCTGAGTTTAGGTGTATGGAGTTTTTCGTGAGCCAGTCTATGATCAGATTTATGTCATGTTGCATATTTGTTTGGGCTATGCTTGCGTTATTATGGATGGATATTATTGCTGTATCGCCTGCGTATTGGAAGATCTTTCCTTTGATTGGTAGCTGATATCGTGCGTGTAAATGTTGAATAGAGTTGGGGAGAGTACAGCTCCCTGTGGTACTCCACTGGTTACTGGTAGCTCTCTGCTTCGGACTGACCCGATACGTGTGATATGCTTTCTATTTTGAAAGTAGTTTGTAAACCACCTGTGCAGAGGCCTGTCTTTTTCAACATGCTTCAGCTTTTCTAACAAGGTTTGATGTGTAAGTTTATCAAATGCTTTAGTTCGATCAATAAAGACTACCATGGCAAATTTGTTTTTGTCTAAGGCGGTATTAATTACGTCTGTAATGTCTTCCAAGAGAAATACTGTTCCCTTATTTTTCTGAAAACCGTATTGTGTTTTGGGAATAATATGAAAGTTCTCTGTGTATACTATGAGTTTCTTCAGTATGATCCGCTCCATAATTTGATTAATAATTGGTAATGTTACTATGGGTCTGTAATTGCTGATTAAATTTCTTTTTCCATGTTTGTATATGGGTGTGATTATGGCGGTCTTTAGCATACTTGGTATCTGTCCTGTTTTAAATATTTCATTTATTAATTTTAGTAGGATAGGACTGAAACTAGTTGCATGTTGCTTTACATCTTTAGGTCTCATACCATCAATTCCTGGGCCTTTGTTTGGTTTGATTTGATGTATTGCAGAGAGAAGTTCTGCTTCTTTTATAGTTGGGAACCATAGTGTCTGTTTTGATTGTGGTCCAATTGGAGGGTCAGGTTTTGTGATTGTGGGAATATTTCTGTGCAGTTCTTGGATGGAGTCTGCAAAGTATTGGTTAAAGTCATTTGCTAGTTGTTGGATAGGTTTTGCGTCTTTCATGAAGCTGTGTTTTATGGTTTCGAGGCGGTGGTGTTGGGAACAAAATCTAGCATCTCATTGATCAGATGCCAGGTTTGTTTCATGTTGTGTTTTGTGCAGAGGTTAGTTTGTCTCTGTAGTAGCTTCTTTTTGCATTTCTGATTTGTGTCGTAAGGCGATTCCTTGTTATCTTATATTCAGTTTTTAAAGCTGTATTATTTGGATATCGCTTTAATTCTTTCCATAAAGCGTCCTTTCTGTGTATTTCTAGGATTAAGTTTTGTGTTATCCAAGGATTTTGTGTTGTTTTTGAACGAATTCTGACTTCCTTTGTAGTTTTCTTATATATATCCTCCAGTGTGAGTTTAATGTCGTTGTATAAGATATCTGCTGAATCTGATGCCAGGTGTTCCCAATCTGTTTTTCTTATTTCGTGGTTGACTATTTTTTGACTGATGCAGTGGAACTATTTGGTGGTGCTCGGACGTTTATATGATCTAGACAGGAGGCAGTGATAGTATTTCCGAATTTTTCTTCTCTAGTACATGATGTTATTGTTACTATTAGATTATACATGGATAGCGTGTCTAGGTATTGTACAGTGTTGTTCTGGTTTTCGTTTGCAATATTTATGTTTATGTCGCCAATTATCATTAGGTATTCGGTTGAGCATATTTCTTGGCTTGAAAGCCAGCAATTGAGTTCTGCAAGAATTTTATCATGTTTAGGTTTGGTGGCCTGTAAATAGCATTTAGTATTATGGGATGCTGTGTATTGGTGGTATTAGTGATTTCGAGGCAATGGGTTTCAGCATGCTCAAACTGATAGGCCGTTTCTTTTGCTATTCATTTTTGTTTGATAAATATTAATATTCCAACTCCCTCTTTTTGTTTGGCGGCATGATCTATATTGTTGGAAGCCTGGAATTTGGAAAGAAGTCGCTTCGTCATTAGTTATGGATACCTCTGTAAGTATTAATATATCAATAATATCAGTGTAATTCCTCAGATCAGCCTGTAATAATAACCAATGTTTTCGGATGCTTCTGATGTTAATATGCAAAATTGAGAGCCCTCTCGCTTGTACTGTGTGCCGTTTCCATGCATCAAGCGATTCGAAAGTACAATTACTGATGTATTCTGGTGTAATTACATCTATCTGATGGTTCACATCCATTTTTGTTGTGTTGAGATCTTCTTATTGAACTAAGTTGGAGTCTTTTGTTTCACTCTGGCAACCTGTCTATATCTTCCGAGCTTTTTATTTGTATAGACTTGGAAGTGTGACTTTTTTAAGAATATTTTGCCGTCTTTGATCCATAAAAATTGATACTTTTTTTTCTGTTTTTTTCTTTTCTTGCTTGATTCAAAAGATTCTGATTGAAAGGTGTTAAATACTCAGATAGAAAGATTGGCGTATTGTCTTGCGATGCATTTAAATTCTTGACTGCTGGTCTTTTTCAGTTTGCTGGCTTTTATGAGATTGTCTCTTGTATCCTTGCTTTTCAGACGAACTATGACTGGTGCGGGTCGTGGCGAGCCTTGTTTTTTGTTCTTCCTGGGAAATTGATTTATGGTCTGAATATCATTATACTGTAGGGATGTGTCAATTGCATGTCCTAACTTTAAAATTACGTCTCTTAGATTTTCTGTGGATTCAGTTTCTGGAAGACCGTTTATGACAAGGTCTTCTTTATGTTGTTGTGGGTTTAAAACTTCGTATTGTAGTTTCAGGGAATTAAATTCTTGACGGAGTTCCGATGTGTCTTTTATCAATTTGTGCTGCTTGTCAGTGCATTAATGCTGGTTTTAATGTCCTTTACCGTTTGTAAGACTTCTTCGACTTTTGAATTATTAAATTTAACAAACTCTTCATATTCGCTAATTTTTTTTGTTATTTCTTTATTCTTTTTATCAAATAGTTCTTGGACAAGATCTACCAAGCTGGCTTTTATATTTTCTAAACCTTTTTCTAGTAATAAATTTACGGAACTCAAATTATAAGACTCACCGGTATTTTGTTGTCTCTTCAATTCATCGTTCGATTCTGCATCCAGAGTAATCAGTTGCGCCGTGGGTGGCGGCATTTCTTTGTTCTCTCTACAGTTTAGGCACTTCTATTCTTCTCGTTTGGCATTGGATTTACGTTGCCATGTTGTTTCTGAAAATAATAATAATAATAATAATAATAATTAAAAAATGTGCTGTCGTGAGTATTTAAAGTGTGGAATTTATTACTTTTCGAGAATAGTAATAAGCCTGAAAAAAAATAAAGGAAAAAAAAACAGTTTAGTGAAGAACCGACATATGAACAATTGCACAGTATGAATTTACATCTGTTCAATACGTGAATTAGGAAGAATATAATTCAGTAAAATAAAATTGTGAATTAAATATAAATATAAACATATATAACAAGACTAATGAACAAAATATTATATAGATAGAAAATCAGGAGTACATATTTCGCTTTTAAATTACAAATCATTATATTCGTATTATAACGATTAAAAAAATCAAATTATAAAACCAAAGATATCATATGTATAACCGAAGAACATAAGTTCATCTGGGTTACAAAATATATAGCAATTTGACAAAGCTATATATAGAAAACAATAGCGCAGTGTAGAAAAGAATTGATAACCAAGATATTATTATCACCATCATCATCGAACCCGCATGTACTCAAGTGACTCATCGCAGGAAGTACCACTATTACACCCGCAGTTCATAACACCTTGCCTCAAATATACTCACCGTATCCGCATTCAAAACACTCAAGCTACGATGCATTCTTATATATGCATTATCGTTGTATTATTATTATTTTTATCTTTCTAGCGTGTAATTATTCCCCGCTTCTGTGTTAAAGGCTCACTCATTGCTGTAGGGTTGGGCCTACTTCTCCCATGGTGATCCATTCCATCTTGAGAGAGTGTTTATTCACTTGTATGAAAGAATCTATGAAGGCGGAAGATAATAACACACATCCATGCCAAGCCGAGATTCGAACACACAGCCTGTTGGCTAGACAGAGGATACATCTTCACGAACTCCAAGACCTCGTCAGGGAAAGGCTCATTACTTCACTACACCCAACCCAGCGTCTTACTAACATGATCCTCTCATGACAATACCCAACGTCCAACTATCAACATAAAATGCCGTCTAACGTCTGGTCACACTCCAGACCTCAACTTCAACTGCATTGAACATCTTTGAGAAGAATTAGGAAGCCAAAATTTGAGCAGCGTCATCAGCGTTGGGGTAATTTTGCGTGAGGACCAAAGTGGTCCCGCTCTATTCTAGAAATGTAATTAAACAGCATTTTGGACCACAACTAGGCGTCCAAATTCTTTTGGCAACATGGTGTATTGTAGTAAACCAGCTCTCTCATAATCTCTTCATAAAAATAAATAAAAAATAATAATTAACAGAATTGTGAAGATCAAGCGATTGGTATTGTCCTTATAAATTTCAGTTCAGTCAATGCGGACGATTCCTAATTTTAGTGACTAGTTACACGTAACTAGTCACGTAACTTCCTTATGTGGACCATGCTTATTTTTGAAACCAAATCGGATGGAACAGAATGGTTAATTCTTCCTCTCATAAAATCCAATGTCTGAAAATGGGGTATGCTCTTTTGACCTGCTAGCCCATGTTGGGGGACTAAAAATTCGAATTTATGGGAGGAAAAACTACAACCTATATATAAAGACCGACTAACTAACCTTCAGTTGAAAAGCACCGATAAAGGGTTTTCGCTTTGAAGATGGGATCCGAACGCAGATCTTTTCAAGCACATGGGATTGATTTCAAGCACATGGGATTTTCAAGCACATGGGACATCAATATCAACTGAGCTACCGAGGCTCTTCAAGTAAGGGATTTCATTATCCCTACATACACGGTGATAGAGCATCGTTATCTCCAGCCTTGTCGATTGCTAGACATTATAAACTATCAGAAAGTTTCTTACCTTCTACCATGCCAATTCGGATTGTCTCATTTCTAGTGCAACTATTTTTCAAAGAAAGCTATGCACTTTCTTTCTTCTTCCATAAACATTTCTTCTTCAAAGTAAAAAAAAAACTTAAAAAAAAATTTTTTTTTTACTCCGATATTGTATCGGCCTCGTGCACAATGAATTCCTATAAAGTTCGCAGGATTTCGAGAAATGTGTGGCGCTACACAAATCCTTAAACAGCGATAGTTTAATTTCGATCACCGGGTGCACTGAATGACGTACCGAATTTAGTAATTTTTCTGTGAGTCTAAGAAGGAGAAAAGCACAAATAACACATCTGATTCACTTCTGTGATGCATTCGTGGAACGTGCAGTGCACTGTGCTACCCTTCCTAGTATGCCACAAGCGCCATCATCTGCACCATGAGTCGAACGGCAGAACGCATCTGGTCTTGTCGATTTTGTGCACATGCTGTGGTAGGCTGTCTTTCTGCACTGGAAGGTTATCTGGATGATCCCATAAACCCTGTCTTTGAGAAATCTTCAAGGATAGAAGTCACAGTGAGTCTGATTAAGTGAATCAGGTGACCATACAAAGAGAAATCCATGATTGTTCACTCTGGCTTCAATGAAATGTTCTCGAACAAACTCCTGTGCAGATCGCCAGATATGTGGTGGGGATTCACTCTGCATAAAACTTACTGAATCCATGCACAGGCGCTATTGCAGCTGTGGGACAATAAAATTGTTTTATAAACCTGCAACTTTGGGTCAATAGAAAGGAGTGTGTTGGATTATATGAGGGTTTTGCGTATCCCATAGACGGCAATTGTGAGTATTCAGCTCCGTTCAAGTGAAAGTGAGCCTCATCTTCACACAAATTCATCCAAAATCATGAAGCATCCAACTCCACTCGAGCAAGGAATATTAAAGCTAATATCAGGCGACTCTCAAAGTCCTAAGGGCATAACTGCTCTGTCAGGATAATCTTTAATGAATGGACAGAAATGCAGCATCTTCCATAGAATTTTAAAGAGAGTTGAATAAGACCCATCCATGCGTCATGATACAGAACGTGCAAACAGGAACATACGCTGTTATTCGTGGCTTTCTCCACAACAGCGGCAGCAGCAACGTTATTCAGTTGTGAACTCGTTGGTGTGTGTCCATTGCCAGGTGGAACTCCCAATGATCCAGTTTCTATAAAACGACTAACCATTAGTCGCAGCGCACATGAGGTAATGGTCCTCTTCGAAATTTGCTGAGTGCAGCAACAGCAATGCAATTGTTCTGGTAGTCGAGGGTCATTAAGAAAGTACTTTGGAGCAAGGTTAGTGGCATTACAGTGTACAGCATTACCAAAATTTCCATATAATTCTTGCTCACATTCCTTCTCTTCTCCTCATCAACTACTCTCAAACTCTCCATGATATCACATTCACAAGAATGAATGACCTTTATGAAGTGTTCATTAAATACTTCAACTATAATCTTCACAGCAATTGTTCTTATACCATTATCTCCAATCAATGTCATCATTCCTAAGTTACGTTTTACCTGGCTTCATATCGAAATAACTCCTTGGGATTCGTTACGGCTTCATTAGCTAACTGCTGTTCATACTTCACTTTTGCTGTCCTTAGCACCGAAGTCAAACTCTTTGACTGTTCTTTGTAATTCTCGTGGAATTGGTTATTATCACTTTTCTTATGCTGCCTCCATAACAACTTTTTTCTCTCTATCGCATGCTTGATCTCTTCATTCATCCATTTCACACCTACCTTATTTAACTTTCTCTCCCTTGGAATGCATTTAGACATTACTACCCCTGCAAGCTGTCCAATGAGCTCTTCGTACTCCCCATAATCTTCAGCCTCATAGTTCTACATATACGCTTGGTTCACAGAGGTCCTCACACTGCTGGCCACCTCCCAGGTAATCATCCTGTGATTAGATGATCAAATCGAAAACCAATAACCCTCGTTTTCCCTCTGTTGCATTCTTTCTGACATAGGTTCCCCTCAAAAACTCTGCAAGCTATTTTCTTTACTTCGAGGTGCTATTTCATCATCCCTGTCTATATTGCCATAATTAAAATTGCTCATAATCATCACTCTTTTATTCACTTGGCTAATTTGATTATACTCATAGTCACCACCACCCACATTAGCATGTATGTAACAACATCGAACTATTTCATTCTATTCACTTCTATCTCACATCATACTTCCGCAAAACCAGTGTCACTATTTCCATCTCCCATCTCTACTTTGTATGGACATACTTCTTTCTCTATCATCAGTAGCACTCCCCCACCTCTCCTTTTACTCTTTCTATCTTCATGAAACACTTCATTCCCTTCTATCTCTATTCCTGTCAGGATGTCGCCCTCATCCAACCATGTCTGAATGATTCCAAAATTTCTTAGGTGAACAGACTTGCATTAATGCAACCATTTCGTTTACCTTGTTTCTTACACTTTTTAGCATTTGTATACAAACATAACGGCTCATATCTTGATGATTAGCAAATTCCACTGATAGCATTATCAGATATGACTTCTCTCCACTTAACTGAAAGAATTTATTTTTCACCTTATTTACCTTAGCACCTTCCTGAAATATCCTTTTTGTCTACACATCCATTCACGTTATCTTGGAGCATCAACCTTGCTGACACTATATTCCCCTGTCCACCCTGAGCTTCCTTCTCTGTTTTGCCCACTTGTTTTCTAATTCTCTATACCTATCTACCCACTTCTTTCTTACTCTCCTGCTTTTTCACATCGCTTCTTTCTTGATCAGATTCATTCTCTGTACTAATTTCTGTACCTTCCATCAGCATTCTCTCCAAATGATTCACACCAAAACTATTCCGATGCAGTCCATCTTTATTATACCTTCCATCACTGTCATACTTCGGACACACGCTTACTTGTTTGTTGATCCCAGTCGTCATTTCTCTCTATTACCACTAGCAATTGTTTTGCTCTCTTACCCCCTCATATCGAACGCCTCAATCACTCTATTCATCTTACCTTCTGGAACACCTTGTGCATTTGCTCATTCACCGCAACTCTAATAATTGAATCCCCAGACTACACCTCTCGCTGGTCATTCGTTATCTCTTTCAAACAGACTTCATTTGTTTTCTCATTTTCACTCTTTCATACATTTCTCGAATTCTCTTAATTTCACTCTGCATTCGTTATATCGCTTGTTTCATCTTAATCAACTGACATTTCAAATCTTGGGTCACATTTCGCTCTGAATCACTCTCTCAGTTTTGTTACCAGCCGTACACGCTTCTTCGCAGTCAACGCTGCTCGCCACCGTACCTTTAATTGCAATCTGTTTTTCAACTTCCGCTATGTCGTATCGCTTTCGTCTTTCGTAATATTTTTATTAAGAAAGACGAAAGCCTCTCTTTTACATTGTTCCTTTTTTTCTATCACACGAGCACTCATCCTCCTCGTGGCGTTCTCACTACTAAAGTTGTCGGTTTCCGATACGTTACCGCTCATGAAGTCCTCATTCAAATCACACTTCACACATACTCTCCTTCCATCCGCCTAAAATATCCATAATTTATCTTCATAATCGAACTAATATATACAGCACACCTCACATTTCACGAAACGACTGAAATCAAAATTAAATTCCGTTAAGACAAAGCAGTCGCCACCTTTCTTTTGCCGACACAATAATAAGCACTAAGTTTAACGATTTCGGAAACAAACTTAAACTAACAAGCCCACCCACTAGTAACACTGCAAGTGCACAACTTTTACAGCAACTCTTACTCATAAACACGCATTTATTTACAATTAATTATTGAAAAAATTATCTGAAATGGGACTATTCTTTAAACAAACACTCCAATGAAACGCCTTTGAATATTGTTCACATTTCAGGGAACAAAGTAACTTTTTTTGTCTTACATAGAAAATTAGTCACCAAAAGAATTCATTGTAAAACAACTTGCAGAATGATAAGTCACTGATAATTTGAAACCCAATTTTTATTTTTTTAATTTTTTAATATCAGCACATCTGCAACAGCTTGCAAAACCACCACTCCCACATGTACCCAGTTGATCACAGAGAAAGAAGATGCTGTTGATGTATTCCTGAAACAGCCAGTAATCAATCCTGAGGGAAATGCTGTTCCAACGAGAATTGCGTTTTCTTCGGTACAGCATTCTCAAAGAAGCAGTTGAAAAAGGAAAACAAGAAGTTTGTTCAAAAAATTTGAAACTAATGTGGATGTTGATTGACAGCTGTTTGTGTTTTTGGAGGAAGTTTAGAGGAAAGAGTAGGAATAGTATTAGCCAGTTCTCTGGAGCAGCACCTATAAAACGTGATATGTGATAGTCTGTGTATCAGAAAAAAGGGGATTTCAACTATGGCTCAACTCACATTTGGGGCACCACCCAAATATGATTACAGGATTCTAAGGTTATGCAGATTTAATTTATATAATATTAATTGTATAAGTTCTATTTCTATTCCCTCAGCCCTATGGCTGGTGGGGATAGCTATATGCTACTATACTAGGAGATGATTATGAGCAGTGTGATTTCCCCCTGTCTTCCTTGCCGTATTATATTTTATTACTGTAGTTTTGTCTCTTCTGAGGTAAGTAGTAGTCTGGTCACTTTGAACCAGATCAAGATCAAGATAAAATAAGGAATCGTGACCTGATTGGTTGACGTCATTGTGGGCGTGGCTTCATGGGTTTGGAATGTTTGGAATTTCCCTGTGGGCATATGTGTCAATGGCTTCAGTTCTTGTATTTTGGTTCGCGTATGGGATTATGGGTGATGGTAGAGATAAGGATTCGTGTTGTGATTGGTGGGACATTTTGAACCAGATGAAGATCAAGATAAGATAAGGAATCGTGACGTGAATGTTTGTTGTTATGAGATGTAGATAAGTGACGTCATTTGTTATTTGTAAATAAGTGATGTCATCTGTTAGTTGTAAATAAGTGACGTTGTTGTTTTGAATGGAAAAGAGAGATATATTAGAGATAAGGAATCGTGTCGTGATTGGTGGGACACTTTAAACAAGATCAAGATCAAGATAAGATAAGGAATCGTGACGTGAATGTTTGTTGTTATAGAGTTTGGAATTTCGCTGGGGTCCTTGTCTGTCGGGGACATCACGTGGTGTGTTTGGTGATATTTAGAGATAAGAATCGTGACGTTATGTGTTTGGAAATTCAGAGTTTCGAGATTTTATGAATAATTTAATTATATGGTATGCTACTCAAACATACAGTTTTTTTTTCTTCTATAGATGGGTGTACTAATTTCCAATACATTATGGGGTATTTCTTTTCTGTTAAAGGGTGGGAATTCTTAGAGTAAGTCGTGATGGCGGCAGTGTAATAAGCTATTCGAGCTTTTCTGAATAATTAATTATATATACTAATGTAACTCAAACACACTTTTTTTTTCTTCTATAGGTGGTTGTACTAATTTTCCAGTACATTTTAGGGTATTTCTTTCCTGTTAAAGGGAAACTAATTCTTACTAATTCTTAGAGAAAGTCGTGATGGCGATCGTATTTCGAGTTTTTCTGAATAATTTAATTATACTGGTGTCCATTAAACACACACACACACACACACACACACACACACACACACACACACACACACACACACACACACACACACACACACACACACACACACACACACACACACACACACACACACACACACACACACTAATATATACCCTATGATTATTCTTATGAAAAAAAAAACAACTATTCAGTATTAGAATTACGCTTACCAAAAACATACGAGCAATGATTATTGAATTACAATTATCAATTGTTATATTTAAGTTAAAAATTCACTTACATTTCTTTCCAGAATGAGAACATCTTGGTACTATCTAGGTTTTCTGAATATTCCAAATTGTTGATTTTTAACATATATTCACAGCACAGAACACAAACACAAGTCTGAAATCCATTTGACTTTTTCATTATAGGTTTTACTTTTAAAATTCAGTTAACTACATATTATAACTAGAATAACTGAGTAAAATAAATAAATAAATTGTGTGTGAATTATTTTCCCACATTGTTAATTTTCATTAGACTTGTTTCTAGATAAATGAGTGACTCATTTCCGGTCAGCCAGTCATCGTTCTTTTCTTAGCCGTATATAGCGGTTTCTTCAAAGGTAAAATTTTTCCAGGGTAGTGTATTAGTCAAGCTTTCATGTGAATAATGTTTACAGTAGTGTTAGGTAGCAAAGGTTTGTAATTGACCTCGTGATCTTTGAGACCTAAGTTGTTCGCATCACTTCCTTTCCTACACAAATTGCGGTTTCTTCAAAGATAAATTTCCACAATATTATATATTACTCAAGCTTACTGTTGTGACTAAGTGTTTTCGAGGTGATACACTATTGATGGGTAGCAAAGGTTCGTAATTTGACCTTGTGTGATCGTTGAGAACTAAGTTATTCATTGTCACATGATGTGATTATTGGTTTTCCATTGGTTCTAATTTTTTATAAATAGACTAAAGGGTCGCTCATTGGTTCCAATTTGACTTTCTAGTAGTATTTGTAATATTTGTATGCATTCAGAAGATTTTAGTTTCAAAATGAGTTTTTCTAGAGAAAAGGTAAGTTAATTTATGTCATTTTTATATAGTAATGCCATTAAAAATTAACATTACTTAAATTTTAGTGACTACATTAGCGAATTTTGTCTATAAGTTATAAGGTAATTTTTGCAATGGAAAATTAAAATCATGTTCATGATTTTCAATCTGTTTTGTGCTAAGTGAAATCCCATAAATCATTATATATATATATATATATATATATATATATATTTTTTTTTTTTTTTTTTTTTTGATTGGGAAAAGATATTGAGTATGGTTATTTAGTAATATTGTGTTAGTGAACCGTCGCATAGTGTCGAAATTGCAAAACACATTATGATGAGTAACATTTCATGAAAATACTTCAAACTGTTTCGTGTTTTGTGAAATGTCCATAAAACATTTTTTATTTTTATTTTTATTTTTGGGAAAAATTTTGAGGGGTGATGTTTAGTAAAAGTGTGTTAGTGAAACTCTCATGTAGTATTGAAATTGCAAAAATCACCTTGAGTTTTTTATTTCTGAACGATATTTCTGAAATAAAAAAAAAATCAGCTAACGCCTTTTTATTCCCGTATACGGGGAGTAGGTGAGGCCATTTAGCCCTATCTAACTTTTGGAGATTGAGTGGGCAGTTCAATCTCCACTGGTACCAATCAGAGATAGATGGCCCAAGGCTATCACTAATTAAGCGGTACTCAGTGAAGAGAGACGGCTCAAATGTGCCGCCATCTCGTGGTCCCTAACCCTAACACAATATATTTAATGTCTGAAATAATGTGGGTTCTACGGTCTATTTTCTTGAGTTTACAGGACGAAAAACCCGAGTTTCCGGGAGGAAAAACCTGCTTGCCCGTGCCAGAGATCGACTAACTCGGGAACCGGTCGAAAAAAGGCTTAGAAAAATTTCCTCTAGTCGCCGACTAGACTCAAAACCAAGTCTTCCTTCGTGCGGCCAAGCGCCATGGTTGGCAAACGCCACATCCACTGAGCTACACAGGCTCTGTATTTCTGAAATCTAGAAAGTAATTTTTTTTTTTTTAATAGCGATCATCTGTTATTCGTTCTGTTGATGGTAATGGGAATATATTCATTCATCAACCCACCATTGTAGAGGTTGATTTGACTGGAGAAAATGGTTGCGAAAATGAACAAACCACAGGACATGGTATTAATTCTAATGTAACAATCGCTGGTGTGGCTGGAGGTAGTCGCGACCCTCCCCAAAATTTATATAATTCACATTCAGTTTCTGGATGTGAAACTAAACTCTCTACTTCCAATACTATTGAGCCCTCACTCTACAGGGACTTTTTATACTGTTTCGGTGGCCCGATCACGTAAATCTATCAAGTATCAAACTCGACAATTGGAGTATCAAGTTCGATTTTGATCTGGAACTCTTTTCACCAGAGTGTTTTTTTGAAATATTTCGAGATATGCTTAATGAGATCATTCAGCGTTTATCGAGTTCAGGAACTTTTTCTCACGTTTCGATTGGGCGACAGCATAAAAACCATCAACTATCTCCTTTGGATTGTTAGTTCAGAAAGCAACATGAACGGTAAATTAATGTTGCTTTCTAAACTGGATGCACTAACAACATATCACTGCCAGTCGAAAGTTTTTTCTTTTTTTTTTCAAAACTTGACAACACATAGTTTTAGTTTGGTGAATAAAGTACAAATGAACTGAAAAGTGACAATTTTGTTACTACATCTGTAGATACCTTCACCAGACTAGAAAAAAACAGTCGTACCAAATTCAAACAATACGACTGTTAGAATTTGGTTATTTACAGAGAGACAACTGATATTTTAGCCTATCACGTTACTTAAACTCTTAAAAAGTTTATTGTAGAAAATAAAAATGGTATCGTAGCATGCAGATAACAAACGATTCAACATGTATATATATCAAATAATAATCGCCTTTGGAAGAGAAAAATCAAAAACATTAACAAACTTAATAGCCATACCCGTTCTTCATTTAAATGATACCAAATGATGAAAACAATATGGGTAGGAATTTCAAAACTTTGAAAAGGTGATGAATTTCTTGCTTGCTGTGATTCCAAAATAGTTATTTGAACGTAAACAATTTTTTTCTTTACAATTTTCTTTCTTTCTTTCTGAGCTAATATTCATTCGAAATAAGAATACATAATTATTTATTTGTGTTGGAAAGAATATCTAATATAATAATTGTGTGAAAATATATAAATATCCCTACTGTGAAAAAAAAAAGAGTCGGGGTGAGAGGACAACAGTCAAAATACAAATTTAAGTAAGACCATAACATTTTTTTTCCTCCTTGTAAAATTTCATGCCACAAACTAACCATATATATATATATATATATATATATTTTAAAGTCTTATTTGTTCATGCAAGCCCTCAAATATATCAAGAAACTGTCAACTCTTGGAAGCAAAAGCAATAATCGGGTATTAAATTAATAACAGAATTTTAGTGGAGAAGATTTCACCTGAAATGTTACAATACTGCTAGAATTTGGTTATTTTACAGAGCCAATTAGATATTTTAAACCAACACGTTACTACATACACATGATTTCTCACTTACGTACAACAATTTGGCGACTGGATAAGAGAGATATCTTTAAGATAAGACTTAATGAGAAATCTACAGTGTTGGAAAATAAATTCACATACATTTTATTTATTCATTAATTTGCTCAGTTATTCTGTTATAATATGTAATTAAACTTACTTTTAAAAGTAAAATACAGAAAATAACCATTCAATTTGAAAAAAAAAAATCATTTCACTTGTCAGAATTCCATACCCTAACAGCACTCGGAATTCGAAACAAGAAATAACACTTACCCTAAACAAAAAGGTGCATAGACTTTCCCACCAAGCTTAGGAAAACATAACATGAGCGACTGTGGGAAGGAATTAAACAGAGAACCAATCGGATAGTTATATAATTAAATATTCAACTATAGAAAAACAGTCGTACTTCCCCGAACTGATAATACCGCGCAAAACATCAAAGGAAGAATATGAGTCATTTAAAAGGTTAATACTGCGATTTGGAGTTACCGCTCGGTTCCGGATTATTACTCATGAAAAACACACGACTTTGGATATGTGTGTCACAATGAACGAATCATGTGAATGCTAAAAACATATAGTCACATCACAAACATCGTATGACCCTATGCTAAGGAATTAATACTGGACCAAACGGACAGAAATCTAAGGAACAAAAGTCAAATAGCTTTTCAGATTATTACAGAAATTTCGTTCTTTCAAGATTGTGTTTTTGTGTGTTGTGGTGGATAAAAATTCAACTATTTTGGAATATCTATTTGCATTAAGAATAATCATTCTGGAAAACTGTAAGTAAATTTAAATTATCGTTAGAATTTCTAGACTACATACAAAAAAGTTATTGTAACCTTTTAAGTCTCCATTTATTTTTAAAATATCGTTTGGTTTTGTCTCTTCATGTAAAAAAACGCCATTACCCAAACATTGTAAACAAGATAACGTTAATTCGAAAAAGATGTTGTCATTTGCCAATAATCTTTTAGTAATGTCACCTCCAACTGATAATGAAAACTTCGGAGCAAAAAAAAAGTGTATGTTTGAGGGAGACCAGCATATAATAAAATTATTCAGAAAAGCTCGAAACACAACCGCCACTAGACTCTGCTCTAAGAATTCCCACCCTTTAACAGGAAAGAAATACACCAAAATATATTGGAAATTAGTACTACCATCTATAGAAGAAGAAAAAAAAACTGCATGTTTGAGTGATATTAGCATATAATAAATTATTCGGATAACCCTAAACACTGCCGCCATCACGACTCTACTCTAAGAATTCCCACCCTTTAACAGGAAAGAAATACACCAAAATATATTGGAAATTAGTATTACCATCTATAGAAGAAGAAAAAAAACTGCATGTTTGAGTGACATTAGCATATAATAAATTATTCAGATAACCCTAAACACTGCCGCCATCACGACTCCACTCTAAGAATTCCCAATCTTTAACAGGAAAGAAATACCCCATAATGTATTGGAAATTCTTACATCCATCCTTAGACAACCAAACAAAACATGACGACAATGACGGACATGTGTCACCTTGGGAAAATTCCAAGATATCTTATCTCAAAAACATCGCCCACAAAAATTCCATAGCCAAACCAAAATACCATGTGATATCACAGAGAGACATATGTTCCCCAGAAATTTCCAAACACATAACGTCACGATTCTTATCTCTAAATATCACCAAACACACCACGTGATGTCCCCAACAGACGAGGGCCCCAGCGAAATTCCAAATATTCCAAACTCTATAACAACAAACATTCACGTCACGATTCCTTATCTTATCTTGATCTTGATCTGGTCAGAAGTGTTCACCAATCACGACACGATTCCTTATACAGTAATATATCTCCCTTTTCCATTAAAAACAATAACGTCACTTATTAACAACAAACAAATGATGTCACTTATCTACATCTCATAACAACACACACACCCACCTCACGATTCCTTATCTTATCTTAATCTTCATCTTGTTCAGAGTGTCCCATCAATCACAACATGAATCCTTATCTCTACCATCACCCATAATGCCATACGCGAACCAAAACACAACAACTGAAGCCATTGACACATATGCCCACAGGGAAATTCCTAACATTCCAAACACCCATGAAGCCACGCCCACAATGACGTCAACCAATCACGTCACGATTCCTTATCTTATCTTGATCTTGATCTTGTTCAAAGCGTCACCCGTACTACTGACGAGTAATCAATTTCCTGAAGAAATAAAAAAATAAACACAGGAAATTATAACAGATATAGGCAAATAACTCAAGACACAAAACAAAATTTGCATATTAGAGAATAAGGATATTGTTGATATCTTAGCTTATCACTTGCAGTTGTTAATGAAAACAGATGCATGTTAGATCAATAAATTCACCTTAAAATTTTTCTTCGCTTTAATTTTTAATATTACTAATTTATATAAGACGAAACAGAACACAAAAGATTTAAGTCATGGATTTTTTTTTTTTTTTTTTTTTTTCACTTCAGAGTATCTTAAGATACTGTAGATAGCAGTGGTTTGCTGCATTTAACGGGATCAGGCTCCAGGACGTTTTTCTAGGTGTAAACAAGAGTGAGAACCGAAATACAGTATGTTGACAAAAGTATTTGGATGCCCAATTGTGGTTAAAAATGTGTTTTAATTAGATTTCTAGAAGTGAATGGGACAACCTTTGTCCTGAAGAACAGCAACTACCCTTCGGGGCAAGATTTCAACCAATTTCTGATACATCGCAACAGGAATAATCTTCTACTCCTCGCCCAAAGCTTGCCCCATCGTTAATGCTGATAACGGGGAATTCGGAGTTCTAATTCATCCAGAAATGTTCGATCGGGTTGAGGTCTAGACCCAGAGCCCACCAGCTCAAAACTTCAACATTGTTTTGTGGAAACCAGTCTCGGACACGCGGTGCAGTATGACAGGGAGTATTGTCGTGCTGAAAAATACAAGACTCACTGCCGAAGTATTTCCACAGCGTCGGAAGCACGAAATTGTCGAGGTCACCCAGGTAGCCATCAGACGTTATGTTTTGGATACGATCAGCAATGGACTAAGCTCTATCCCTTTTACAGTGATCTACGGTCCAGGAATGGTTTCAAAGTTCAAACGTCATTTGGCTTTGAAGAGTGGGGGTGATGTTTGGCTTGCTTGCAATAGCTTTGCCGTGGTAACCTAAGCCATGCACTCCGTGAAGACAGTTATTCCCGAAGCATTTTCCAGGTTGACTGCGAGATCCGACTCTGATGACGTTCGGGATGCTCGAACATTCTGAGGCAGAGCTCGTCAATCTCGGTCAGTGGGTGTCAGTGGTCTTCCGGGACGTTTTTCTCCTGTGGTAGAACGATGAACTTTTCATCTACGAATGACATAAACAACGGTGGTTTTCGGTATACCTAGACGACTAGGAATGTCACACTGTTGTGACTCTCAACTAACACCCCCATGTTGGAAGGCTGCAATTCAGCTGAATGTGACATCCTAAGGTCGAGCACAGTGCAAAACATGCAACAAATCTCACGTTTTTATATCAGACTCATGCAGACTCCCTCAATATTTGCATGCTGCAGGATCCGAAATTTGCATGGCATGTTAGGTGTCCATACTTTGGTGAGAATAGTGTATGTGGTCCAAAGAGTCTTGAGATCGCAGTGTATTTGTTTCGTAATCTAAAGCGTTAATCGAACAATTCCAATTATTAATTATTCAATCACTGTCAAAACATAAGCTGTAACCTTTAACATGTTGTACTGCATTTATATAATGTTGTAAGCATTGTTATTATTCGTAAACACAAACAAAATTAAAATTTTTCATTTTTCCTTGGGGGAACTACAGTGTCGCAGTGCTTATGTACAGGCCGCCACTGCTATCCACCATAACGGGATGGTTAAGTATCAGTTCTTCGCTCATCTAAAACACTCACTAAGAAAAAGATATTTGGCGCTTTGCTGATGCCCACAGTTCGTCATAGCTCTCATTTGCTCCATAAACTTCATATGGTGTCAAAATTTCAACTTAAATTTCCAAAAAGAGTCCTTGGGGGGGGGTTACCAACCTTTTTATAGCTGCCTCCTTAATGGCACCTTTTCTTACTTCCTTTCTCCTCCTTCTACTTGTTTTTTAATCATCAACCAATTAAGGTGGCGTTTTCCCGCCAAACGTCATTTGATCGGCAAGCCGTTCTCAATGTTTCAATCCGGGGATCGGCCCTAAGCAATAGCTTTGCTTTTCTTGTGCTAGCCTGACTTAATCCCCTTTCAAACTTTTTCTATGAATTCTACTTAATAACTTAATCTCTCACATAACGTATTTTATGACTCACCCCTTTCTACTTATTTACTTAACTCTCTCATTTTTAATCGTATTACAATATTAATCTATACTTTCCTTTGTTAGCTACTTATTTAGTTAGAATTCCTTATTTTAAGTCATATTACAATATTAATACATTCCTTCCTTTATCAGCTACTTTAACAACAACCCTTAAGTTTTATACATTTTACTGGATGCAGGAAATTTTTCATTAAATAATTCATTTTTTTATGCAGGGGTTTTAATTTATGATATTTATTCTTCATGTTACACCATGATGGCTGAGAATACTATATTCCTAAGATATCAGGTGTAACACCAGTTTGCAGGAGGAAAAACTCCAGATAAACTGGGGAGAAAAACCCAGCTGTCCACGCCCAAGACTGGCTAACTTGGCTATGGCTGAGGAAGATCATTAAGTTCCTCACATGGTCTAGGTTCGATTCGAACCTAGGACACTCCTTCCCCAGGCATATGGTTGCGAAGCGCACAGCCACTAGTTAACGCAAGGACGAAATTTATTTAATAGATCTAAAACCAATCTAAACAATCACTGATGCGAATGTTTTTATACATATCATTAAACGCTTTGGAAAAAAAATAGTTCCTAAAAATTATAAGAAAGGTTTGTCGATCTAGTTTTAATGCACTTTTTGATAATTGTGGTAAGTTCCATAACGCTACGTTTCCAGGAGAATGGCTCGTTACAGGTTGGATTACAATTCCTTCACCAGAGGACGTTTTCCAGTCCTTTTCTTCATTTGCCGAGTTAGCCGATGTTTACTTCATTCAGTAAGAGTTTTTAAAACTGAAACTCTGAAAACACAGTCGTAAAAATAACGCACAATATTTGATACAGCTAAACAAGTTAGGATTAGGAAGACATGGGGGAGAACAACCAATGGTATTTAGCGTTATCCATAAGCTGACAGATAGTCGGTAGAAATTAACGATCGATGATGCAAAGGATTGAGACTGACTGCCTATGCTGATCAATTTACAAACCCTGAAAACTAAAAGCGTTCCTTCTGATCCTTGTGTGGAATGAAAAGGGATTAGATGACGAGGAGGAGGAAGATGCACTGATGTTAGCAGGGAAATTAGTTCATTTGCATATTTGTACTGTATTTACCGGCAGGGAATTTATAATTCTCTCTGTCCCGCTCTGTTTCCCATGATCTGAAAATTTCTGAATTAGGCATTTCCGTTTTAATCCCTGTCGAGTGTAATGCTGAAGTTCAGACGATTCTTTTCCAATTCATCGCAACTCTAAAATTCAAAAATTAAATCTTTGCTTTGCCACGAATCCGAACGATCTGTCCAGAACTGAAGGCTACAAAAGATGCTCTTCGCCTTCATCTTTCTGTCTGTTTTTTTTTTTTTTCGTAATAAGAATGTGGTGACAGCTTTATCGATATCTTCCATCGTCTGCACCTGGACTCGTCTAAGAGCTGCGTCTCTCGTAGCCCGCCATGAAAAGTGAAACGACGTGCCGACAGCAAAATTATCCCCGTTGAATTAACAGCATGTGGCGCCTGCGAGATAGTTAATGATTTCTTTACTCCTTAGGCGATGAGAGCAGATCATGTTTGTCACAGTTCGCCTTGCTTCGCTCTTTCTTTCTTTCTTGAGCAATGAAAGGCTGGACATCATCCTGAGAAACACGTGACTTCTGATTCCCTTCTGTTCATCTTCGAGATGTCCGCCTGTAGCATTGAAGTAAATTTTATCGCAACTTCAAAGCCGCAGTTTTTCCCTCGATAGCAGTTAGAATAGACGTGCATTTGCCTCCCTCTTCTCCACCCTGTTCTGCTCGTTTTCTCTCTCTCTCTCTCTCTCTCTCGCTCTCTTTGTTTTCTCATCTTCGTTCTTTTTTATTCCTATTTCAGTTTTCCCTTCTTTACTTCTTGATTGCTAGCTTATGTTTCCCTTCTATCCCTCTCTTTCTCTCTCATTTTCTATTTCCACTGGTCATTCTCTTTATAATATCTCAACGCGTGTCCTAATTTCTCCATTTTCTTTATTTTCTCTTGGTTTCTTTTCATTTCATTCATCTTTATTTCTTTACTTATATTCATTCTGTCCTGTCTTCTGTTCTTCTTTTTCTCTCTTTCTATCAATATTTTGTTAGAAATATATGGATGCTAAGAGACTGTTCTGCCGAACTAGCTTTCCTTTGATCAGGTTATATAATATTTGAGTCTCAAAACAGAAAATTCCACAGGAGTGGAAATAATGTATGTTAATCGCATTGCGCAAGGGTGATGCAAAGACTGATTATTCAACTATCAACCAATCAGTATCTCAGGTGTGGTAGTGAAGATTTTGGAAAAATTGGTTAGCTCTCGTATTCAGAAATGGGTTGAGAGTGAATCTCTACTTTGTTACGAACAGCATGGATGAACTAAAGGAATGTCATGTTTTAGCAACTTACTCACATTCTATAACAATGTTACCATTGAGCTAGACAAGGGGAATGGATGCACCATGATACTTTGGATTTTGCTAAGGCTTTTTACAGAATACAGATAGACTGCTGCATAAACTGGAGAATATGGGTTTGGATTATAAAATAGTAATGTGGATAAGAGGATGACTGACCGACAGATATCAAAAAGTGGTATAAGGGGGGATATGAGTCTTCAAGACTTAAGGTAACTAGAAGTGTACTACAAGGATCAGTGCTTGATCCACTGTTATCCAATATGTACATTAATGATATTGGGAAGGATTTGACAAGCGACATACAGCTATTTGCCGATGATGCAAAAGATAGGTAGAGTAATCAGGAATGCTGCTGATATGCACTACTTGCAGAATGATTTGAATAGGCTGGAATTGCAGACATGGGAAAATGGATGTCAGTTCCAAGTCAGTAAATGTAAAGTCATTCACTTCGGCGTGATTAGATATTCGATATCATATTATATTGGTGGAATTATGCTTGAAGAAACTGATTAGGCTAGGGATCTTAGAGTTTTGGGTAGAGAAGAAGTTAAAGTTCAAGTACCACATAACAAAAACTGTAAATACAACTCAGATAATAATTGCAATGCTGAAACAAACCTTGACTTGTAAAGATAAAAAAAAACGTTTTGCCTCTTTACAAGGTCTCGATAAGACCTCACTTGGAATATTGCGCGAGGTCTGGTCTCCTGGTTTCCATCGTTGTGATTCTGATACACAGGAGAGTACAAAGGAGAGTATCAAAAATGATATCTGGATTGTAGAATACTGATTTACAAGAGAGGTTGAGAATGTTTAGGCTGCAGGCACTAGCAAACAGAAGAAAGAGGGATGATATGATTAAGACTTACAAACTTCTGAAGGGGTCATACAGGATTTCTGTTGATGAATTTTTTTTTCATTTCATTTCATGGAGTGTGTGGTCAAAGGACACGAAGGCATCCTTGGAAGTTGAGAATGAATACTGTTAAGAAGGGGATTAGAGTTAGATTTTTCTTTTATTGAGTGTGCGTGATTGGAATGAATTGCTGTTGGATGTTGTGTGTGCAAGTACCGTGAATGAATTTAAGAAATTGGCATGACAACAGGTGCGAATAGTATGGCCTCCATGGATGGGTTTCTGACTCCCTGGAGGTTTTATTATTGTTATTATTATTAATAAATCAGGGCGTGTAATCAGGGTGTGCTAGGTGTGCACCGCACACCTACGGAATAGCAATATCACCGATATTACATGTTTGCAGTTTTTCCTGTTAAAGACTCCCCTAATTGTTTTCTTCCTTCGCATGATCCGTAAAATAATCCGTAAAAGTACAATATCGCGTTCGCGTTATAATGTACTCATGTTTCTTGAAGAGGACACTTTACGACGCGTAAACATTGCATCGCGTTCGCGTTAATTAGCCCGTTGTGCGGTCACAAATACGGACACCTTTGAGCCCTTTGAACAAGCATATGGATGGCTCAGCGGATCAAAATCGTAGCGTTCCAGTGGTTTCAAAATCACCAAGTAGGCGGGGTATGGTGCGCTATCACAGTAGCACCCAGAAATCAGTGACTGTGACTGATTATTGTGTTCAACCAATCCAAATAAACGTTGTCATTTATTATGAGTTGCTGTTTTTGTTTTCCGAGTTTCATCCGTTTTGCGTGAGGGATGTATTGAATGTGAAAATTATATATTAAAAACGTGTTTATATCGGTGTTTAGGACCCGATATAAACACGTTTTTAATATATAATTTTCTATAAATTATGTATAACTTTTTTTGCCCATATTTACAATGAGTGGTGACGATGTACTGAATCCGTTTTCTGCCAGAGCTTCGCGGATTGTATGATTAATAGCTGAAGGAAGTTGGAACCTGTGTATAAATAAGAAAAACGAATTATTTCAACCTTTCTTTAATTCAATCTGGAAAATAATAATTTGTCAGTTGATCACTTTTTACAACTTCTGTGAGTATTAAATGGCGTATTTAAAAATCGTATCAAAATTCAAATTCTCCGTGTCTCCCTCTAGTATTTGCCAATGACAATCTAATCTCACCACGAAGCGTAAACCCTTCGTGCTTCTCACATAAACGGCGCGCGTGAAGCACAGCTATTGTTCATTTGACCTATATGCTTTCCATGTTGTTAATTATATTAATTAATAAATTAAAGTATCCTATAATTTATTGCATTGGACCAATTAGGATGAGTGGTGCTGATGCGCTATGCACTCTTGAAATTTTCGTACATCAATAAAAAATGCAGTCAAATTGAGGTGAAGTTGAATAAGCGCGGGTTGCATAAGCCTCACGACAGAACACCCAACCGACATGGGTACGCGACGCCACTGATATATGTGTCTACAGTATATATTAAACCTCAAAATCTGTCCATCTTTCTACTTATTTTCAACTTCATTATAAGTATGTCACGATTGAAATATTTATCCTATTTTTCCTTTCTCTTCGCTTTCTTTTTTATTTTCTTTTTTTCTTCATCCTTTCTTTCTTTCTTTCGTTCTCTTCTTTCTTTCTTTTCTCCTTTGTTACTTTTCGTTCCTTCTCTTCTTTCTTGTTTTCTTTCTTCTTTTATTTCTTTACTTATATCCCAGTTTTTATCCTCTCTCTCTCTCTCTCTCTCTCTAATATCAAAAAATCTGTTCCTATTTCTATTTCTTTCTTTATTTTTTGCTTTAGTTAATTCTCATTCTCCCATCTTCTCTCCATTTCCTTTTCTTCTCATCTCTTTCTCACTGATTCTTTTTTTCTCGCTTACGCCCTGGCTCCCTCTTAATTAGCATGCACCTGTTTGAATTCCGACAGTTTAGAGAAAACTGAACAGAGAGAATAAAGAAAGAATATGGGATATGATTCTTAGTTCAATCCATTCCGTGCTAACAGCACGCGCCAAAAATATAGAAGTTTTCGCAGGACTTAATCTGTCCAGGAGTTAATAAATCAACAAAGACGTTGGGAACAAATAAAAAGATGTGAGAGCAGGCAAAGTTTCTGATCAATTAATCACTTTGACCAGCGATGTTATCAACACCAAGAAAGGAAATCTAAGTAAGGGGTGGAAGATGGGGGGGAGGAGGAACCGTAAATAGGAAAATGTCCACGAGAAGCGTGTCTGTTAGGGTTCGATCATTTCTTATTAACCTGTGGGTGAGCGATCAGTCAATCAAACTGGTAGACAGAAGTTAGGAACCGGCGAAATGTACACATTTCAAAGCACCGGAATTCATACGGTGCATTTAATAATAATAATAATAATAAAAAGACTTCTGTGTTTCAGGTTAACAACTTCGTGCAGTTCTTAATTTGCTAATACCCGCACGTACAATGATAAACGAGCGGCATAAATAATCACAATACAACAGAGATTTCTTTTCGTATACTATTTTTGACGTCACAAATGAATAAATATATTTTTTTTAATTGAGAAGGTAAGTTTTTCATTTAAACAATGAACTAAACATTTCTTTCGAAATTATACATATTTGGTCGTTTTATAATAGAAATACAATTTTATTAATACAGACCAGTTTACAACAAAGCACATTAAAACTACCAGTTTCGCCAGCAAACTGCCTGGCTTTTTCAAGGCGTTTACGGAGATATGAAAACTAGTAAATGCAAATTGAAAGGAACATAAAAAACGTTGTAAACCAACTAGTAGCTAAGGTTACACGTTCGCGTGACAGAGAGGACTTATTGTTCTTATTCATTATCACGCATGCGTGTTTGTTGTACACGTGTAATGTGATTCCTGGCTAGCTGTAATTCAGATTGATTGAGAGAGGGGATCAGGTTTTTCTACGAACTGTTTGGAATTACACCTTGATTTCTGTTGAGGTTTCCGGGTTATTGACACTATTGTGGCTTCCTTAAATAAACGATGCCTGTAGTCGTCATCGAGATATGGCATGGAGCTGTTTTGCCAATCTATCGTGTGGTTAGACGTACAGAAATGATGTGCTAAGCCGGAAGAGATGCTTCTGTTGAGGTTTACATCACCAACATGTTCTTTTTGTCTAATTTCTAAACTTCGTGAAGTTTGTCCGATGTAGGCAAGACCACGGGAACAGGGAATGTAATATACTCTCTGTCACGCGAACGTGTAACCTTAGCTACTAATTGGTTTACAACGTTTTTTATGTTCCTTTCAATTTGCATTTACTAGTTTTCATATCTCCGTAAACGTCTTGAAAAAGCCAGACAGTTTGCTGGCGAAACTGGTAGGTTTTAATAAGTTTTATTGTAAACTGGTCTGTATTAATAAAATTGTATTTCTATTTCTTTCGAAAGTTTAATGAGTTAAAAAATGGAATTAATCATTTTGACACTTTTCTCAACAAGGCTTTCTCCTGGAAACAATGCGCTGTTCTTCGTAGACAACTAAAAGAATTAAATTAAATGGCTGCTTTTTGCAATCAATGCTTTCATTTTAAAATTGAATTTAATCAAAATACAGTATACATATTTTGATTAATTTTATTCAATTATTCAACACTTATTATCCATTCGTATAGTTTAGCATGATTAAGTTTAATTTATTGCTATAATGCTTGCCAATTTGTAAATTGAAGCTCAGCAGTGATATGATATTTATTTATTAACTAGAGATATTTAACTTCAGACAGTTTTGATGTTTGCATATGAAAAGTTAAATGGAAGAAAAATAGTCCTTATTGGATGTTTTAAATAGTGCAACACTGAGGTAACTATGGAGAGCAAATTAAAAAAAAAATGCTGATTTTTTAAAATTTTTTATTTGTGTCAGAAGCGGCATAGTTCAATTCAAATACACATAGATTTACCAAAATTTGATTATACATTGGAATTAAAAAGAAAACAACACAATTTACAGCATAACTACACTAAGTAAAAGTAGACTAGAAGGCCCATCAAATTTTTGCTGCCCAGAATTAGGTGTCGCACTAATCAAATCGTCCATTATGCAAGAGGTGCAAGTTACAATTCAAGAGGTGAGCCATAGCTTGCTCCTCCACACATACACAGGGACGATTCACGTGCGAGTCTTTACTATTTGACATTGTCGTTGGACCTTCCGACGCCGCATCGCAGCCTATTTAAATCTTTCCAAATAGTCCAGTTTACTCTGCGGCCTGGAGGAAGACTATCGGATGGTACAACCCAATCTGTAAGGTGATTGTTTCTGTCTTCCATGAGGCTAGTCTTGGTTTTTGGAGTGGTTCTAAGGCTTTCAGTGGTATGAATAAAACTTTTTCTGGATTTTAACCGTTGATGGACAGGTTGATAACCAAATAGAGGATGGTCTGTAGCCATGGATGCCTTAAACCTCTCATTTCTAGCCGTAATCTCGCGTCTAATATCTGGAAGTGCTATGCCAGTCAAACAATAGATTTTTTCACAAGTTGTCGGTCTGAGACAGTCTACAACAAACACAAAAGACCAAAAGCAATCCTCATGAAGCTCAAAACTACCCCATTCGTCAGTTCACCTACCCAGACAAAGGGGAATATAAAAGTCGTCAGTTCACCTACCCAGACAAAGGGGAATATAAAAGCATATTTGCTTCGCCCATCCAGTCAGTGACGTTGTGCGTTGTGTTCTGCGATCATAAGATTATTGTCTTAAATTGTTTTCTCTTGTGAAAAGTGTATACAGCGATTTATAGTAGGTAGATATCATGAGAATAGTGTAAATATAAAATTCACACGAGATTGCATAAAGAGCCATTTGGGCTAACGATGGTCGATGTCAAATAATCCATAAAATAATATATATATATATATATATATATTAGGGTTACCAAGTAATTTTATAAGCTTGGTTATTTAACTCCTAATCCCAAGTAAGCAAACAGTTAAGTTTGCGCCTGAAACATAGTTCAAGTCTAAAGATGGTACAACACCAGGGCAACTCATTGTAAAGGTGGGTAAAGCTCTGATCACTATTCTTAGTATTTCCCATAATGTAAAGCACATCCCACTAGAAGATGTATACTGCAATATATTATGGGTAGGGGTCACTACCCAGACCGGTTTCAACCTTTTTTGAATGTAAAAGTGAAACGGGCTCTAAAAATAAGACGATCCCTAAAGATCGCCCAACTCTGCGTTGTTCTACTCAATGACAGGCTCACCCCGTCACCGAGAAGAACTTCTCAGTATAGGCTCTACCCAGTGGCAGGCTCACCCCACCACCAAGCAAAACCATAATCTCAACGGTGGCCCCACTCAGAGACAGGCAAAAACCTATCCCCAAGCAGAGCCTCCACCAGTTTCAACCTTTTTTGAGGTCTCCTCAGTGAGTAGCTAGACCCTAAATACCAAGGTTTAGTAATACAGAGCCTTATCAACTTTACCTATATAAGTAGGTAAATTACATCTATATCTCCTCAGAGATTCTTATTAAAAAACACCTTGTAGCAACTTATATAGGTAAAGTGGATAAGGCTCTGTATTACTAAAACCTTGGTGTTTAGGATCTAGCAACTCACTGAGGAGACCTCAAAAAAGGTTGAAACCGGTCTGGGTAGTGACCCCATTCTTTGTGTAGCGCCACCCATTTATCCAAATACTGCGAACTTTATAGGAATACACTGTGCATCAGGCGGAGACGATATTGGAGAAAAAAAATCACCAGGGTGCACTGTATGATGTACTGAATGTAATAATTTTCCTGGAAGTGTAAGAAGGAGAAAAGAGACACAAACATAAATAACACTTTTGATTCACTTCCATTATGCATTCCGGGACTGTGCAGTTCACTGTGCTGCCCTTCCCGGTATGCCACAAACTGCATCCTTTGCGTAGTATGTTGAACGGCAGAACGCAGCTTGTCGGAACGATGTTGCGCACATGCTGTGATAGGCTGTCTCTCTGCACTGGCATGTTATCTGAATGATCACGATAAACCCTGTCTTTGAGAAATCTTCAGACCTTAGAAGTCACAGTGAATGAGGTGGGCATGCAATGGGAAATGCATAGCTGATTACTCTGGCTTCCATTAAATGTTCTCGAAGAAACTCCTGTGCAGATCGCCAGATATGTGGTGGGGACCCATTCTGCATAAAACTTACTGAATACTTCAATGAGCTTTTGCCGCCAGGGGCAGTCCCTGAGTTTGCCGCTCCTCTCAATACACACCAAAAATGCTACAAAAAAAGTCAAAACGACGTATAGGGAAATAAATTAAAACACTGTTTATTTTAGAAATAAAATATAACGATTCTTATTATTATATTTGTTTCTTTTCTGTTAGCAAAATCATCGACGACATTGGCGAAGTCTATTTCATAGTAATGTAGATAATTCTTAATCAATTTTATTTAGAAAAACTCCTCTCACAATGTTGCAACACTTGCAACAACTGTGAGGAAAATTCGCAGTAGTATTACAATATTTGGAACTAAGTTCTCGAGACTGTATTTTAGAATTAACTGTAAAAGTTAAAAAAGAATCAAAGTGCCGCCCGTAGCGGACGGCCCCCCCCCTCTAGTTAAGCCACTGGAATACTTGCTGTATCTAGTCGCACGTTACTGGCCATTGCCGGCGGAAGATCGTGGATACCCCTGGATTTCCTAAATTAGAAATTATGATGAAAGTAGAACGGGGTATCCACGATCTTCAGCCGGCAATAGCCAATAACGTGCGACTAGATATAGCAAGTATTCTAAACAAAAGCCGATAAAGGAAATGCATCATGAATCAAGAAGAGTATAACAGAAAAATGCAAGATCTCCTATGTGACGGTTCCACGTATCAAATTATACATCGAGACCTCACGATGTCTCAAAGGAAAAAAGTCCGAAAATTACTGAAAAAAAGTGATGTCATGGCCCAAAGAAATCAGCAGGAAAATAAAACCAATTCATGTTAAACCACCCTGTATTTATGGATTACCAAAAATTGACAAAACTAATATCCTCCTACAGTACAGGAACGAGGGTATGAAGCGCCTGTGGCAAGTGTCTAACTCGCACCCCCCCCAACCCCCAAAATAAAAGTAAGTATTTAACAAAAATGTTACTTACTATTAACTCCATCAAAATGAGTTGCAATGTGTTGCAGAATTTGTGTGTCTAAAGCAGCGTATTGCCGAAATTTAAAAATACAATATTAAATAGCGGACTTTTATATCTATTTCTTTATTTTTATTTTTTACATTTTGTGCCCCAAACCTAGTTGAGCGACTCTTTACCCTCATTACAGAGATCATGTGGTAGCACTCAACAGGATAAAAGCAAAAGGCTGCACTAAGTGAACTGTGTTTGAAGGAAGCTCTTTTTATGAAGGAATAAAGTTGCAAACTTGGATGTCTTGTAATGTCTCAAAGACATCATCTAAATGATTTCATGCAGGGAAGAATTATTGGAAAGCTTGAAGAAAGCTACAGAATTACTGATAATGCCAGAGTTTGGAATCTCACATAACATTGTATCCAGCCTCTGGGCAGCATTTCAAACCAATGGAATGTGTTCCAGACACATTCAAACTGTGGCAAGATATCTGTAACAAGTAGGCCCACACACCTGAAGTTTGCATCTCTTTATCCACACCTCATCATAGAGCACATTTTCAGTGGTGTTGTATCCATAAAAATTGAACAAGACACCAATGAGCTAATGTACTTTTTACACACGAGAGTCAGTTTAGTCTTTCCTCCGATTCTAGATGACACTTGATCTGTGTGAAAGTGGTATTGCTTACCATCACAAGAATGTTCTTGAAAGGAATAGATATGGTCATGGTGTGGGCTTAATGGATGCACTGAGCTAAAAGTGATGGACTATGATATTGCAAGGAAGTTCTTCAATGTCATGTTCAACTGTTCCATGATGCTGTAGGTGAAGAATGACAATGCCACACCACATCATACATGAGCAGTGCAGATACTTCTAGAGATTAGGAGCTTAATCGAATTGAGTGGCCAGCACCTCCCCAGATTTCAACCCCATAGAACATGTTTGTGACACAATAGGGAGATACATTGCTGTTTGAAATTCCCTTCCAGAAAACAAAAAAAAAACAAGGCCTTATACTTGCGCTGAAGGAGGAGGAGTGGGCCAGTTTGCATCAAGAACTCCTGAATCACTTGGTGCTAAGCATGGTACAACATTGTGAGAGCTTCATTGCAGTTCGGGGTGGACATATTCCATACTGAAATGTCTTTCTCTATTGTTTTCTGTAAGCACTGTACAAGATTATAATCTATGATTATGATGATTCTCTCTTTACTACTGTTTTCTTCTCCCAAATTCTCTGAAATAATTTAGTGTTTTCCATTTGCCAACAACATGTTGCAATTGAATTTGTATGAAATTTATAACACATTTTTTGTGTAATATAAATTTATGTCCACATTTGTCTGCAATCATAAAAATGTTTTCATATATAGGTAAAAATATAGTCGATCATTAGCTTTCAGACACCAGTGTATATTATTCAGATAGAATACCGTATACTGTCATGATCAGATATTTTGATAAAGGAATTACGAGAAAATATTGCAAATTTTCTTTATTACAACACATGAATCACAAATATGCAGGTCTTTATGCAGTTACAAACTTAACTTAGCAATCAGCTTTGTGAAGAATGTGATGAAATTATGAAAATGTGATGAAACAATTTTATAAGATTTATATACATAGCACATATATACATACATGTGTGCAGGTATTATAAGTAAATAAATACATTATTCATATGTATTTACAAATTATGATAGGATTTTGATTATTATTATGTTATTATTAAGCAATTTTCAAACAAAATAACATACCTCACTAAAACCTAATTATATATTGGGTTTTATCCTTTATCCAAGTGTATCCCTTCTCCATTACTTTCACCTTAGTATCACCACACCTCTGAGTCTGGCTCCCACTGATGAGATTTCAATAAAGGTTGAAACCGGTCTGGGTAGTGCCCTTCCCTTAATGCATAGCATTATATATGTCTGCAAGGAGATTTTCTTTATTGTTATTAGATGTGCTTTACATTATGGGAGATACTAAAACAAGTGATGAGAACTTATACCACCTTTACCATGAGTTTCCCCAGTCCTGAAAGTACTTCAGGTGCAAACTTTGTTTGCTAACACTTGAATAAAGGATAAAACCCAATATATAATTAGTAGCATAGCCAAGTGATAAAACATCCATAAACTCACTAAAACCTTTTGTCAAAATTACATAAAGCTATAAAGCAATTATTTTTTATATAACTTTTGATATAATTTGTGCTTGGTGATTTTTGCATCAGGAAAATAAAAAATCAAATATTTTCATCTGAGAAAAGAAACTTTTGGTACCTTTGTAAGAATGTATGAAAGACCCAGGTTTTGATTCTCATGATTGCAAAGTTTTAACCATGAGTTTTAATCAAACATTTGGGATTCAATTATGCACCAAGATGGGAATGGTATGGTGTTGTGTATGAAAACCATCATCAAGTTATTTGTTATTTTTAAGCTGAATATTATTAATGTTTCTAGTAAAAATACAGTTCATTGTTGAAATAGATAAATTCAAATCTCTCAGAGAGCAGCATGAAGGCATATTTCACACAACTACAGTTTGCTCAGTACTGCTACTTTGCATCCTTGACTTGAACAGTATAACTTAATTTTCAAAGTGAAATCATATATACATATATGGAAGAAAAGTAAAATGATAATGGAAAAGAAATTAAATAAGCGAGTGATATATATATATATAAAGGTACATAAAAGTCCCTTAAAAGTGTAAAACTTAGTGTACCATTTAGTACTTAATTTCTATATTCTCATGTTTAAAAAATTCTAATTCCAAGTTATAAGGAATTAAATTAAAATTTAAATTAAAGATACCAAGAAATTATATACTTGGTTTAATCCATTATCCAAGTGTAAGCAAACAAAGTTTGCTTACACTTGATTACAAGTGTAAGTTAACAAACTTCTTTCAGGACTGGGGCAACTCCTACCAGTCCTGAAATTTAATCCATTATCCAAGTATATCATTTCTTGGTATTTTTAATTTATAATATAACCAAATGAAAAACTTTCAATAAATAATTTTACCTAACAATTCTAAATTGAAAATCTGATATTGTTACTAATATTATTACCACATTCAAAATTATTACTAACAAGAAATTGTTATTTCTGGAAACAATTCTAATTTACATAATCAAAAAAATGATTACAATGCAATCATTGTTATCAGAAATAGCTAACCACAATATCACATAAACACTCTCATTCCTCTCCTTCAGGATACAAGAATGCACGAATATCTTCATTTTTAACAAGACTCTCTTTTGTTACTTTTTCAGTACACATAGGGCAGTTGTCTTCAGTTTCAAGAAGCCTAAATTAATAAAAATAACTAAATAAAATACTTGTATAATCTCCAAATAGTAGTTAAAACAAAAAGTGAATGGCACATAACAGGTATATAAATAATCTTTGAGAGCCATTCATGAGTTTATGTAGTAGTGTGGGGGGGGGATAGCAAGTCTTGAAATGATAATAAATTTAGTTTAATCCTTTATCCAAGTGTGAGCAAACAAAGTTTGCACCTGAAAGTATCTTCAGGACTGGGGTAAGGTGGTACAACACCACCAGGGCAACTCCTTGCAAAGGTGGAGCAAACTACCAACACTCCTATCTCAGTATCTCCCATAATGCAAAACACATCTCCTTGCAGATATGTCTAATGTTATGCATTAAGGGAAGGGCCACTACCCAGACTAGTTTCGACCTTTATTGAGGTCTCTTCAGTGGGAGCCAGGCCCAAGTGGAGATACCAGGCAGAAGCATTAGCAAGTCATCTCTACCTATAGGAGTTGCCAAATGGTGTGCCACCCTTTTTTAATAAATTACTCTAGATTTAGAGAAAGATGTTGAAAGTTTATTTTTCACTTGGTTAGACTATAATAATCCACTTGGGCCTGGCTCCCACTGAAGAGACCTCAATAAAGGTCGAAACTAGTCTGGGTAGTGGCCTAGTGGCCCTTCCCTTAATGCATAACATTAGACATATCTGCAAGGAGATGTGTTTTGCATTACAGGAGATACTGAGATAGGAGTGTTGGTAGCTTGCTCCACCTTTGCAAGGAGTTGCCCTGATGTTGTACCACCTTACCCCAGTCCTGAAGATACTTTCAGGTGCAAACTTTGTTTGCTCACACTTGGATAAAGGATTAAACTAAATTTATTATAGTCTAACCAAGTGAAAAAGAAACTTTCAACAATAATATGGTGAAGAAAGAGAGAGAGAGAGAGAGAGTAAATATGGAATGAAATGAATGACCAGAAAAATTAAACAGGAATTTTTAAAACATGAGATTATGAGAAAAGTAGAGAGAGGAAGATGAGGTGGGGGAAGCAGCTGCACAAGAAGTATAAGGTTCAAACTAGGACAGCAACCATCATAGAAAGGAAGACAAAAACTAAAATATAAATATGGAAACTAGTACTACTGAAGGCAAAGGAAATCTTAGCCTTTCATTGTGTGGCCAACAGAAGGTAGCAAGATTACTTTTCCATCCTCTAGGATATTCAATATGAGATCCAAAGATCTCACATGAAAGCATCCGGCTTTTTGCTTTAACCACAAAGCTTAACCTCTACCTATAGGAGTTGCCAAATGGTGTGCCACCCTTTTTTAATAAATTACTCTAGATTTAGAGAAAGATGTTGAAAGTTTATTTTTCACTTGGTTAGACTATAATAATCCACTTGGGCCTGGCTCCCACTGAAGAGACCTCAATAAAGGTCGAAACTAGTCTGGGTAGTGGCCTAGTGGCCCTTCCCTTAATGCATAACATTAGACATATCTGCAAGGAGATGTGTTTTGCATTACAGGAGATACTGAGATAGGAGTGTTGGTAGCTTGCTCCACCTTTGCAAGGAGTTGCCCTGATGTTGTACCACCTTACCCCAGTCCTGAAGATACTTTCAGGTGCAAACTTTGTTTGCTCACACTTGGATAAAGGATTAAACTAAATTTATTATAGTCTAACCAAGTGAAAAAGAAACTTTCAACAATAATATGGTGAAGAAAGAGAGAGAGAGAGAGAGAGTAAATATGGAATGAAATGAATGACCAGAAAAATTAAACAGGAATTTTTAAAACATGAGATTATGAGAAAAGTAGAGAGAGGAAGATGAGGTGGGGGAAGCAGCTGCACAAGAAGTATAAGGTTCAAACTAGGACAGCAACCATCATAGAAAGGAAGACAAAAACTAAAATATAAATATGGAAACTAGTACTACTGAAGGCAAAGGAAATCTTAGCCTTTCATTGTGTGGCCAACAGAAGGTAGCAAGATTACTTTTCCATCCTCTAGGATATTCAATATGAGATCCAAAGATCTCACATGAAAGCATCCGGCTTTTTGCTTTAACCACAAAGCATGAAGTAAAAATGATCTATCAGCTCTACAATCTTGCAGTCAGAGACATAAGTAAACCCTAGAAATTCAAAGTGCCAATAATAAAAACCCATAATAAACACTATAATAAATTTAGTTTAATCCTTTATCCAAGTGTGAGCAAACAAAGTTTGTGCCTGAAAATAACATCTCTCTCTAAATCCAGTGTAATTTAATAAAAAATGGTTGCAAACCTTTTGGCAACTCCTACAGCTAAGGATGAACTCACTATTGCTTCTGCCTGGTATCTGCACCTCTGGGCCTGGCTCCCACTGAAGAGACCTCAATAAAGGTCGAAACTAGTCTGGTAGTGGCCAATCCCTTAATGTATAACATTATACATATCTGCAAGGAGATGTGTTTTGGCATTATGGGAGATACTGGGATAGGAGACATGTTAGCTTGGCCCACCTTTGCTACGAGTTGCTCAGTGTTATACTACCTTACCCCAGTAAGGTAGTACAACACCATATTCAGTCCTGAAGATATTTTCAGACGCAAACTTTGTTTGCTCACACTTCGATAAAGGATTAAACTAAATTTATTATAGTCTAACCAAGTGAAAAATAAACCTTCACCATAATAAACACATTCTCTGAAGAGTTATTAATGACTGAGTATAACAATTTTGTATTTCTAGTTTTTTTGTTGCCTGTAGCAACAAAAAAACTTTCTGTCATATATCCAATAGCACTTTTCTTTATAAATTCTAAATCTGTAAGAGGATCAGTAGGGAAAATATCTCTTGAAACACTGGAGGGAAAATTAGAGGGAAGAAGATCTCCAGGTAGACCAAGAACTTCATGGGTTGATGATATATTATTATTATTATCATCTGACCTCAATGGAATCAGACTCATCGTGGGAGGGGCTATTGTACTTAATGTATATCCAAACATGCCTTAAACTGATTCAATATGTCTACATTCACAAGGTGAATGCAGACATATTGAATCAGTTTATATGGAGTCCTGTAGACAGAATTATGCATTCCACTCACCAACCACTCTACATGCAAAGAATCTTCTCCTTTCATATAGAAGAAAACTGATACTAGATGCTAGAGTTTTATAAAGGATCTAATGGATGCCTCCAGCTGGACAAAATGATCAGTGGTAGAATGACATTTTCAGAAAACAGATTGTGTTCTGGGGAAAAAAAAAAAGGTTTTTCTTTCTAGAAACTATAAAAGACAAGAGTTCACCATTGTTTCCAGAATCTTGCACAAGCAGCAATTGGATGGTAGTTATTTGATCATTTTTGATCCAGTCCTGGTTTAGGAAAAGCAATTATAATCGCCTTTTGCTATCTATCCAGAATTACTCTCTCACAGAAAATACTGTTGTCAAATTGCAACAGTTGATCCAAAGATGTTGACAGATGAAATGGAGATGACAGCTTTGATATGGAGATAGATAATAAGTAAGGCTGGCATGATGCAATATATGAGACAGTAGTTAATTTATTTTTTTATTATGAGTCTGAAATCTAAGTTAGAAATAAAAGAGTAGTCAAAACTGGATAACAGAGATTAATGAATTCTGAGCTAATTTAGGTATGTTAACAGATGACATTAATTAATAATATTATTACTGCAGTGGAGTAGTATTCTATTGCAATAATAGTAATAATAACAGATTTACTAGATAAAATGCGAAGATGCAATGCAGAAGCCCCACACTGTTATTCACAGAATGCCTATCATATACCTCTTTAAAGTCATTCACAGACAAATTATTCATGATAGCCTCTGGAAATCCATTTCACTCATTCACCACTCTTCAAGCAAAAAATATGGTCCCTATAACTTTGCTAACTATGCTCTTACATAACTTTTAAGGAGTAACCCCTTATTCTCTCTCATCTTGTTATATATTGAAAAATTACTTGTGCAATTATCCCATAAAATCTTTTTTAACCTATCACACTATGTAGTCCCACAAACTTTCAATCTTTCCTTCAAGGGAACACTCCACAAACTGGTCAATTTCAGTTACTCATTTCTGATCCTCGCTACCATTTATCTTATTTGTAAGGAGAAACCAAATCTGTGCACAGTAGTTCAGAATATAAAAGCCTTATAAAGAGGTAAGTAACTTCTTTATCCTTACTTGTCAGTGTATTTCTTAACATCCAAGTGATTCTAGTTAATAATTATTTCTCCCACTTTTGTGATACATCCTCTTAACTGCAATTCTGTGTCTATCCCCCCATTCCCTCCCAAATCTCTATATTCATCAGCTACTTGTAACCTAGTTCCATATATAAAGCATTATAAAATTTTCATTCCAAAGCGCATAACCAAACACTTCACCATAGTGTAGTGACAAACCATTATTCTTTGCCTGGACTGCTATTCTATTTTAATCATCCTGCAGGATCTCTAACTTCATTAACTCTCCCCCCCCCCCCCCCAGCTTAGCATCACTGGCAAACATATATATATTATCCCTTAAATCATTCCAAGTTTCATTAATGTTTAAATTAATTATCATCATAAGCAGCCCAAGTATAGAGCCCTGTGGCACAGCACTGGTCAGCTGCCCTCTCTGATTTTTCCTCACCATACCCTATTCTCTGATATCTGTCCATCAACACTCTCCTATCTATGTCACACTTTCATGTCCATCCTCATTTACTAAAATATACACAACAGGGCTCTATATGATATATGTTAAATGCCTAAGCCAAGTAACAAATAAATCAATACGTATCAAACTCAACTGTTACTTTATTGCACACAGTGAACAAATTAGACAAATCATCCCTTCAAGGAATATGATATTGGAGGCAACACAAGCTGTGTGTTTCCCTCAGACAAAATATCATTAATGATATTTTGTCTGGACATCATCAGACAAAAGAAAAAGCACAATTATCTCCCCTGAGAAAATAGCTAATCAAATCATTAATATGTCAAGGGCACCTAGGGACAGTGAACATACCAAGAAAGTTAAGAAAGAACTTAGAGTTTTAAAAATAAATGCCCCTGCTTTCTCACAATATGCCTCAATTTTCACTATAGATGAAGTAAAAGCCGTCATAAACTATATCAAAAGCAGGCAAGGTGTCCATCCTGAATTTCTGATTAATAGCGGGCCAAATACTATAAAATGGCTCTGTGAATTATTTTCTGATATATTATTGACTGGCCGACTACCTAGCCAGTTTAAGAAGTCAAAAATAGTTGCTATTCTTAAACCTGGAAAACCACCCCAGGAGGCAAAAAGTTACAGACCTATTGCTTTATTGAGTTGCACCTATAAAATGTTAGAACGCCTTCTGTACAACAGATTGTCCATACCAATTATGCAGCATGTCCCGATTGAACAAGCTGGTTTTAGAGAAAAACGTGGTTGCTGTGATCAAGTGCTCACTTTAACATCATACATAAAAGCTGGATTTCAGAAGCAAGAAAAAACATCAGCTGTCTTCTTGGACCTAACAGCAGCCTATGATACAGTATGGCATGAAGGTCTTAATATACAAATTTCTTAGCATTGTCCTATGTAAACGGACTGCACACTTAATTTCCTCCATGCTCACTGAAATGTTTCTTTCAAGTTATATTAGGAAATAAAATGTCCCAACAACGAAAACTTAATAATGGTCTTCCACAAGGGTCAGTATTGGCACCCTTACTTTATAACCTATACACATATGACCTACCATCTCACGCAAGTTCTGTTATGCTGATGACACTGTAATTGCCATTCGACACAAAAACATGAGTCAGGCTGAAGATGTACTTACAAAAGATCTGAAAACAATAGGTGAATATTACAAAAAATGGAGGCCCCAGCTCAATCCAGACAAAACAGAAGTATCAAGCTTTCACCTTAATAATCACATGGCAGATGTCACTCTACATATCTTCTTTGAAGGATGTTTACTACGTCACAATAAGTTTCCAAAGTGCTTGGGTGTGACCCTGGACTGCACACTCTCTTACAAGCAACACCTAACAAACGTTTCTGCTAAGTTAAGAACCCGTAACAACATAATACAAAAATTAATAGGCACAATATGGGGAGCAACAGCTGATAATCTGTGGATTACAGCTCTTGGTCTAGTTTTCTCTGTTGCCGAATATTGCTTATCAGTGTGGCTAAATAGCACACATGTTAAACTTGTTGATAGCCAACTAAATAATACAATGAGACTGATTTCTGGCACAATTAAATCAATGCCTACACACTGGCTTCCAGCTCTTAGTAACATTGTTCCACTGAATCTGCACAGGAGTGATTCCACTGAATCTACACAGGCTCTCTTACAGGAGTATAAGAAAATCTTGGAGAACACAGCCCTATCAATACATTTAGATCTCCCAGACTTAAGTGAACGATGATTGAGATCAAGACATCCACCACTACAATTAGCCCAACTACTACTACTACTACAATCTAACTTTGACCTGAAGCAAGTGGCAAGAACAGTGGGAGAGCCAGACAGATGACATCACAAAATTTTCTCTCAAAGAATTACAAGAAAGTTTTGATGCATGCTCACACCTCCTATGAAAATCCTGCACTCAGCTTAATAGAATACGAACTGGTCATGGTGTATATGCAGACATGCTTTTAAATGGGGTAAATGGCCATCCCCGCATTGTGATTGTGGAGCTCAAAGACAAACTCTGGACCATATTGTGACTCAGTGCTATATCAGAGCATATTCAGGAGACAAATTGGACTTTTTTAAATTCCATCCACTTTCTTTCTTTTTTTTAAAGAAAGTGATGCCATCATCCATTTATGGATGATGGCATCACTTTGCATCACTTACCTTCGCTAACTTAATTGATGATACATATCATCTAAATCTCACTTTGCAGCCCTTGAGTTACAGCAACTATTGCCATATGTTTTTCCCTGCTAGCTTTTACCCAATACCATTTCATCCAAGACTGCCTCAAATGCACTGCTTCAGTCAATACTACCTTCTAGTTGAACTCCTACTTTTGTTAGTGGTAATTCTTCTGCTATCCCTCTCATCATCTTCTTTCTATCCTCTCTCAAAATTATTATTATTTTTAACATCTGACCCCCATGGATTCACAGACTCATTATGAAAGGTACACACCATCATGAATGAAGCTCATCCAACGTGCCTTAACATGTTTGCTACGACGCTCCCAAGGCAATAGTTTTGTTACCGTACGACAAGCACTTTTACTTCTACAAGGTCAGCACAAGTTATCTCGTAGCTGGCTTATCAGACAGAATTTTGATTCAACATTCAGTGCAGTAAGGTTTACTGCATCTACTCTTACAATTATTTAAAATTTAAAATTATCTAAATAAAAACCTTCGATTACACCATGGTCAGTAAAAGAAAGCTTACTGATGAAGAATTATAAGCTTACACTAATATGAGCGATGATGAATGGAATGAATTATTTGGTTTTAATTCTGAAGATGATTATAATCCTACAGATGACTCTAGCGATGACTCAGATGATGATATATCATATATAAATATATGTTGAAAAAAACTTCAAAAAATTGTTTTATTTGCATTAATAAATACAGTTTATGCAACAATACCTCTTATAATATACTATACTTTTTTGCTGAAATTATTTTTCTTCTACCAAGCCCCCCCCCCAGACGTGCTCTCCGCTTTATTCAAAAGCCAAGGGTTCAAATTAACGTGCTTACACTACGGGTTAACTCGTACTTGGCATAGGAGGTCGGTAATTGACATAAGAGTATATTCGTAGTTGGCTTGTGAGGCTCATATACCAAATATGAGTATACTCGTAGTTGGCAGCGAACGTGTTCAACTGAATCAATGTCTCTACATTCACAACACACTCATAGAATCTATTCTGTTCACCAACCACAGAACCTTCTACTCACACTCTCCTTATACAGTTTTCAAGGATAGCCTCTTGTTCTACCCCTTTCCTCTCCCATTCTTTGAAAAATTTCCTCCATGTTAACCCTGATAACAACCCTTGAGCGTCCTAAGGGAAACATCCCCTTAAGGGATCTAATTCTGGAATTTGTTTGGGTGTGACAGCAAAGTTATGCCCAAGACTGAGAGCATTCTTGGCTTTTTCAGTAAGCACTTATGATGATAAATTAACAGCCACACAGTCTTGTCAAAGTTGTGGTTGGAACATAGTATGTTCACACTGTTGTAGGATTTGTAGAAGTGTAGGTGTTTGCTTTTAACTTTTGTGAATCCTTTTTTTGCTGTAAAACTTTGGAGATGTGATATAGGACGGTTCACATTAATTCCTCATGTAGAGTGGTGATAGAGCTGTTTAACTTATTGAGCTCTATGTGAGTAGTGGAATTTGTGCTTGGATAAGCGCTAAAGTTGCCTGTCAGTAAATACGATGTTCCTTTGCTGAATTTAACTTTCCTTTAAATTTGAGAAAAGCTGGAATAATAACGCTGTCATAGCATCATTTGAGGAAGGCTAACCTGTTTAATTTTCTGGATAATTTCAGTTTCAACTTACAAGTTAAAAGGAAACACCTGAAGAAATATGAAATCCTACAACAGCACCAACATACTACATTCTGATTCAACTTCGACGAGACAGCATGGTTGTAAATTTATCGTGCACAAGCGCTCACTGAAGAATGCTCACAGTCTTGGGCATAACTTTACTGTCACACCCAAACAAATTCCAAAGTAAGAAATCATGATGAAGGTAGAATGAGGCATCTACAATCTTCACCTGCAATGGCTAATAATGTGCATTTAGATATAGCAAGTATCCTGAACAAGGCTAAACCACCAAAAAGTAATATACCACATAATGAAATAGCTACCTGAAAAAAAGTTGTATAAGAATAAAAATATTGTTATTACAAAAGTTGATAAGGGAAAAATGCAACAGTTATCATGGATCAGGAGGATTACAACAAAAAAAAAAATGCAAGATCTCCCATGTGACTGTTCTACATATCAAAAGACCCCACTATGTCTGAAAGGAAAAAAAGTCCACAAATTATTGAAAAAAGTGACTTCCTGGACAAATGAAATTATCAAAAAAAACCCAAAAAAAAACCAATTCATGTTAAACCACTCCGCATTTATGGATTACCAAAAATCAACAAATCTAATATCACCTACCCCTATAGTTGATAGCATATATAGTCCTACTTATAAACTTGCTCAACAATTAGCCAAGTCTCTTGCTCCCTTTACTGGCAACTCCTCTACTTTTGTAAAAAATTCAGTCCATTTCAGATCACTAGTTAAAAATCATATCCTTAAAAATTCAGACATATTTACCAATGTATCACTAATAGACACTCCTGATTTGGTCAAGTCTAAATTTCCTCCCCATATATTTTAGAATTATTCAAATTCATTAGGCATGCAGATTACCTTACATGGGGAGGAAAAATCTACAAACAGATTAATGATACTGCTATGGGATCCCCCCCCTTCCCCTTTAGCAAACTTTTTATTATTATTATTATTATTACAGGCAACTCCAAGGAGTCGATAGACTCATCGAGGGAGGCCCTAACATCATATCAAGAACAACTATTCGATATTCACACAGTATCTATCATATCCTGCTTTGAACTCATTCACAGTCATGGCACCCACAACAGACTCTGGCAGCTTATTCCACTCATTCACCACTCTCCAAGTAAAAAACCTAGCTCTAACACCCTTGCTAACTACACTCTTGCCCAGCTTTCATGTATGGCCCCCCAGTCCTCCCACCACCAGTCCTATTCACAAAAATATCTTCTGAATTAATCTTATAGAAACCCTTCAGTAATTCCACTTCAGTAATTTGTATGTCTCAATCATATCACCCCTTTTTTGCCTATCAACCTATTTCTGCAACCCACACATCTTCAACCTGCTCTCATAAGGTTCATTCCATAGACCTGCTATCATCTTGGTCACTCGTCTCTGGATCGATCCTCTCCACATCCTCCCCATCGAGAAGAAACCCTGGCGCCCATATCTGGGCACAGTAGTCTAGGTGGGGTCTTATGAAGGCCCAATACAGAGGAACAATAACCTGTTTGTTTCTACTTGTTAAAGTATTTTTCAGCAACCAAGTGATTTGATGAGCTGATTTAGCCACTTTTGCGATGTTCCCCCTGAACTTCAACTCCCTATCCACCACCAACACTCCCAAATCCCTGGCCTCATCAATCTCCTGGAGTATGGTTCCACCAATGTGATATACTGCTGCTAATCTTTTCACCCCAAAATGCATAACCTTACACTTTGCCACATTAAATTGACATCCATTCTCTTAGCCCAGTCCTCCAAACTATTCAAATCATCCTGCAAAATTCTGACATGCTGTGCACTCACTATTGCTCTACCTAACTTTGCATCATCAGCAAACAAATGAATACTTCCTCTCAGATCCTTTCCTATATCATTAATGAACAAATTGAACAGTAGCAGTCCAAGAACAGAACCCTGCAGCACACCACTAGTCACAGGCCATCTTTTGCACTCTACACCTGAATAAACCACTCTCTGATATCTCTCCATCAACCGCCCTCCTATCCATCTCACCAGCCCTATATCCATCCCCATATGCTGCAGTTTAATGATTAAAATTCCATGTGGTATCCTGTCAAAGGCCTTAGCAAGGTCCAGTAGAATCACTGTAAACCCATTTCCCTTATCCAGTTCAGCTGTCACTGTGTTATAAAACGTGAGCAAGTTACTGAGGCATGATCTACCCTTCACAAAACCATGCTGTCCCCCATACAGTATCCCATTTTCATCTATCTAATCCTGTATTTTCCTCTTGATTATTTCCTCCAAGACCTTGACAACGATTCCTGATATGCTGATCGATCGGTAATTTACAACAGCAGTCTTTGAAACGCTATGCAGTGGAACTATTTTCCCCCTCTTTCCACCCATCGGGACTAACCCAGACCCGAGACTCAAATTCCACTGACAATTCTTTAGCTGCTTCACGTATTGGTATACCATCCAATCCCACAGATGTATTGACATTGAGGTTTTGTGACAGACTATTCACCTCCACTTCATTCACCACAATTCCCGTATAAGCTATTGGTTCATTCATTCCTGCAATGTCACCACCTGGATGATATACTCTTACAAAGTGCTTGCTCAGTAATTGCACTATATCAACTGATTTGGTTACCTCCCTACCATCGACATTATTTAAAATCATTCTGCTGTATACATTTTTTCTTTTACTTGCAACATATCGAAAAAACTGTTGGGAATTCTTTTTAGCCTGCATGGCTAATGTTCTTTCATAATCCGCTTTTGCTTTTCTTACCACACTTGTTACCCTTCTGGCCTGTGCTTTATACCATTCATGTGCCTGCCAGTCACCTTATTCCTTAAATTCTGTCCATAGTTGTTTCTTTTTTTGCAGCTCAAGCTTAATGGTGTTATTCATCCATTTAACCCCTACTTGATTTATTATTCGGACTCTAGGTATACAGTCAGCCCAGACCGTATTCATGGGTGTGCAAACTGTGCGGTGGCACAGGGCCCCGTGTCACCGCACAGTTTTCATGTATTTTCTTGGTAAAATAAACACCGAATTTTTCATGAAAATACATTAAAATTATACTGATAACGGTGCGTCGTTCTTTCTTTGGCACTGCACTGCATTACTGCTCGTCCAGTATCTCATGGCCGGAGCCAGAACTGCGGTCTGGCCCTATTGTTCGATGAAATAACATTTGGATAAAGTAATTGCTATAGGGAATAAATTTTAAGATCATAGCGCTAGAGCAGTAGTATTTGAAATTACTCTAAGATATATAACAATATTGTACAACATAGTGTTAAATAGGGAAAAGTGCATTTTAAAACAGGTGTTTTTAATAATTTTAAGGAATTTTTGGATTTTGGTTTATGATTTTATGAACAAGTAAGTATATACATGTACTGTCATGGCAATTTTTTTATGTGACATTACTTGCAAAACATCTTAAAAAATATATTTTGTAAACTGGTTTTAGGTTATCCGACATCAGAATTTTTCTTCAATAGCAGTTTTTAATCTATATTAGATTTATTTATTTTCTAATATTATCTATTTTAGATATATTTTATTTATCAGGCAAGTAATTTTGTTTTAATTTATTAACTTATTTTATAATTAAATCTATCGTATTTAATTCTAGAGTATGACTAGTCGTGAGAGAGATTATTATTGAAGAAAATACCCAAGTGGGCATGAAAAACGAAAGCAAAAACAAGAAAAAGAAGTGACTGAGGAATGTCGAAGAAATTCACTGTTTAAATTTATGAACTCATATATTTGTTCAGATATATCATTTGATAACGGGAGTTCTGAAATAACTACAAACAGTTCTTTGGCTTCAACATTAATTAATAATGAGAGTTCTGAAATACTCAAAGGAAGCAGAGAACATGACGCGTTTGGTCAAACAATGAGTATTGAAGATTCTAAAACTGAGACACCAGAGGAAGGTGAACTATTTACTATTGATGATCCAGCAACATGGCCCAAAAAATTTTTGAACAACGCAACACTAACACAAATTGTACAACGTGGTCCAACGTCTCCTCCGACTGAAAATGATTTTCCAAAAGATGACAACAAGAGGTGTTTATCCACAGCTCACTATGTTAGGACAATCGCAAATGGAGAGAAGCAAAACAGAAGATGGCTTGTATATTCAAACTCTTCCAACTCTATTTTTTGTTTTTGTTGCAAATTATTTTCTTCTGATAATAATTTTTTATCTAATAATGGCTTTTCTGACTGGCAACATGTAAGTGAAAGATTAAAGTTGCACGAACGAAATCTAGTGCACATGAAATGCATGTATTCATCAACACAAATAGAATGCAATTTAAAAAATCACAATACAATTGATCAGACAAATCAAAATGTCATAAAATTTGAAACAGAACGGTTAAGAAATGTTTTAAGATGAATAGTAGCAGCAATTCTTTATTTATCCGAACATACAGCTTTTAGAGGTAATTTTGATACTTTGTACACAGCCCATAATGGTAATTTTTTAGGAATCATAGAATTAATTGCAGAATTTGATCCATTTTTAAAAGATCATTTAATACGATGTTCGGAAAAAAAATTATAGGTAAGAAACAAAATTCGTATCTATCACCCATTGTGCAAAATGAATTAATTGTTGATATGGGAACCAAAATTCAACAAAATATTGTAAATATGATATGACAAGCAAAGTACTATTCAATAATTCTCGATTGTACCCCTGATGGTAGTCATCAGGAGCAAAGTTCGTTAATTTTTAGATTTTTACATATATTTGAAGCAAATATTGAAATTCCTGAACACTTTTTGATGTTTTTAACCACTAATGACACTACTGGTAAAGGTATATATGAAAATATAAAATCACTTTTGAATAAATTAAATCTTAAATTGTCAGATTATAGAGGGCAAAGGTATGATAACGGAGCGAATATGAAAGGAGTATGAGTCCGTGTTACATTTTAAATGAAAACGAAAACGCATTTTATACTCCTTGTGCCTGTCATAATTTAAATTTTATTTTATTATTATTATTACCCCAAGACCTCATGGAGTCAAAGACACTAATATTTTAGGGGAGGTCACAAAATCATCAATTATAGCAATAAATTTTTATAATGTTAAACATTCCTTTCGTGTGTAGAGGCTTAAGTGCTGTGAGGACATCATGTTGGAGGCTTAATGGATTTTTTACAACACTCAAAAAGAATTAAAATAGAATTTAATACTTCCTATATTTCGTCCTAGTCACTAGGACATCTACGGGGATTACAAAAACAATTAATGTAACATGCACACACAAATCTTACAATACTAAGCCCAACCACGTGGGTGACACTAAAGTCCTATCTAGGTGGAGCGCCCTCTAAGTAGGTGGCCTGGAATGTAAGGTGGGACCTCTGGTGATGAGTGTTTCCCAAATCTTTGGAAGCTTAATGCAACTGTATTTATTAAGATTTGGTTGGTTTCTGAGAGTTGCTGCTGCTTCTAAGAAAAGTCTCTCTTTCTTGAATTTGCTGTGGTGGAGCATGGTGGTTTTCTTCCATGATACTCTGTGGGTGGTGTCCAAAACATGGTCAGCCAAGCCTGAATGGCCATAGTTATGTTTACATATGTAAGACTTGTGTTCCTCCAGGCAGATGGATGCTGATCTGCCTGTCTGTTCAAAGTATGCCAGCTTATAGGAACAGGGTACTTTGTAAACTCCAGGCAGCGAGAGAGGAGGGAGTTGATTTTTCGTAGAACGGATAAGGGTAGCAAGTTTGCAGTAGGGCTTATATGCTGTGTGTAGGTTGTACTTTTTTAGTATCTTGGATATTTTATCAGATGTGCCACGGATGTAGGGTATGGCAATGGCATTTTTAAAATCTTATTGACAAGAGGGACAGGGAATGTGGGAGGAACTGATTATTTTTTTGATACTGTGTTCGCTGTAGCCATTGGAGAGGAAAGTGTTGTGTATGTGGTTAAGCTCAGTAGTAAGGGCAGTTCCACTGGAACAAAGATTGTGGGCTTTCTTAGTAAGAGTTTTGATGATGCCATATTGTTGTGAGGAGTGGTGGTGGGAGAGTTTGTGAATGTATCTGCCTGTGTGTGTGTGTGGGTTTTCTGTATACAGTGAAGGCAAGTGTATCATTAGGCAGGTGTGTGACTAAGGTGTCTAGGAAGGGTAAACAGTTGTTCTTTTCCTTTTCCATAGTAAACTGGATTCTTGGATGTAGGCTATTAAGATGACTGAGGAAGGAGTCTAATGTGTCTGGGCCATGAGGCCAAATAGAGAACACATCATCTACATAGCTTAGCCAGATAGAAGGTTTGAGTGGGGCTGAGTCTATGGCTCGTTTTTTGAAATCTTCCATATAGAAATTGGCAGGGGGGGTGAGAGGGGGGAATCCATGGCAGTTCTCTCTATCTGTTTGTAGATTTTGTTCTTCCAAGAGAAATACCCAGAGTTAATGGCAAAGGAAAAGAGATCTAAGATGTCAGAGGGAAAAACGTTTTCTAAGAGAGATAAGGTGTCAGTTAAGGGAATATTGGTAAACAAAGAGGAGATATCAAAGCTTACCAATATGTCTGCATTATTCAAGGTTAAATTTTCTGTGAGGGCTTTAAAATGGGTCGAGTTTTTTATATAGGAAGTGGACCTTCCGGTTAGGGGAGTCAGAGAGTTGGCCAGCTGTTTAGACAGTCTGTAGCAAGGTGCATTGGTGGCATCTACTATAGGTCTCAGTGGGGAATTGGGTTTGTGGATTTTTGATAAACCGTATATTCGGGGGGGACGGGAGAGGAAAGGTTTAAGTTTTTTCATGACATCAGGGGGCCAGGAGGTTACTTTTTTAAGTAAGATTTTTAATTTCTTCACCTGTGGTTTTGTGGGGTCGTGTTCTAGAAGGGATGTAGGTAGCTCGATCACGGAGGATAATGTTAATTTTACGATTGTATTCACTGGTATTAAAGAACAACTATGCCATTACCCTTATCCGCTCTGGTGATGACGATACTTTTTTCTTTGCATAGTTTCAGGAGAGCTATGCATTGGGCATATGATAAGTTGCTTTTTGGAGGCGAAGAATGAGCGAGGATGTTGGCTACGTCAAGCCTGATGTTGGCTACGTCAAGCCTGATGTTGTTGGCTATCTCCGACGGTAAGCAAATGATCCCCGTTCGATGTTAACCATAACATTGAGCACCGGCACTTCCTTCGGAGCGACGGCAAAATTACGGCCGAGGCAAAGGGCGCTGACGGCATCGTCGTTGAGCCTTTTGGAAGAGAGGCTTACTACTGTTGTCTGGAGCGGTTGAATTTGTGGTTGTGGTTTATTTTTAACCAGGTTGCTATATTTCTTGACGTGTTTATTTTTTATTTTTTGAAATTCTCTCTGTGCGGAGGTTTCCGAAATGCCAGAGAGAATCGACCAAAGTTCTGGGTTAAGAACGGTGGAGAGCTCTGAATGTAAGGAGCCAATGGTGGCATTTGTCACTGAGAGGGTGGCATGAGTAGAGGCGATTTACTTGCGTAGTAATGCCAGGCTAGCATGGTTATATATATGGAGTGCTTTTTTGGAATGGAAATTGATCTTCATTTTAACGCAGTTCGGTATCACTCTTGTATCCCGACATCTTTTTAGAAAGGCCAGCCTATTTAGTTGCCTATATGTTTCCCAAATCTTCGGAAGCTTAATGCAACCGTATTTATTAAGATTTGGTTGGTTTCTGAGAGCTGCTGCTGCTTCTAAGAAAAGTCTCTCTTTCTTGAATTTGCTGTGGTGGAGCATGGTGGTTTTCTTCCATGATACTTCTTCCATTCTACAAAAGATCAACTCCCTCCTCTCTTGCTGCCTGGAGTTTACAAAGTACCTGTAAGCTGGCGCACTTTGGACAGACAGGCAGATCAGCATCCATCTGCCTGGAGGAACACAAGTCTTACATATGTAAACATAACTATGGCCATTCAGGCTTGGATGACCATGTTTTGGACACCACCCACAGAGTATCATAGAAGAAAACCACCATGCTCCACCACAGCAAATTCAAGAAAGAGAGACTTTTCTTAGAAGCAGCAGCTGCTCTCAGAAACCAACCAAATCTTAATAAATACGGTTGCATTAAGCTTCCGAAGATTTGGGAAACACTCATCACCAGAGGTCCCACCTTACATTCCAGGCCACCTACTACCGCCCTTAGAGAGCGCTCCACCTAGATAGGACTTTAGTGTCATCCACGTGGTTGGGCTTAGTATTGTAAGATTTGTGTGTGTATGTTACATTAATTGTTTTTGTTAACCCCTGTAGATGTCCTAGTGACTAGGACGAAATATAGGAAGTATTAAATTCTATTTTAATTCTTTTTGAGTGTTGTAAAAAATCCATTAAGCCTCCAACATAATGTTAAACAAAAAATATATACATTATTTGCTTTAATATGTCCCAACTTCATGTTGGGACATATTAAAGAAATCTGTTAAACAATTAACTCCAAAACCGTTATGTGATACAAGATGGGAATGTAGAATAGAATCAGTTAGAGCTGTGCGGATCTGGATCAATCTTATAGAAACCCTTCAGTAATTTGAATGTCTCAATCATATCACCCCTCCTTCGCCTATCGACCAATTTCTGCAACCCACAAATCTCATAACCTATTCTCATAAGGTTCATTCCACAAACCTGCTATCATCTTGGTCACTCGCCTCTGCATCCTCTCCACTTCCTCCCCATCACGAAGAAACCCTGGTGCCCATAACTGGGCACAGAAGTCCAGATGGGGTCTTATCAAGGCTCGATACAGAGGAACAACAACTTGTTTGTCTCTGCATGTTAAAGTATTTTTCAGAAGCCAAGTAATTTGGTGAGCTGTTTTAGTCACTTTTGCAATGTGCCCCCTAAACTTCAATTCCCTATCCACCAACACTCCCAAATCCCTGGCCTCATCAATCTCCTGGAGTAAGGTTCCACCAATATGATATACTGCTGCTATTCTTTTCACCCCAAAGTGCATAACCTTACACTTTGCCACATTAAATTGACATCCATTTTTCCTAGCCCAGTCCTCCAAACTATCCAAATCATCCTGTAAAATATTGACATCCTGTGCACTCACAATTGCTCTACCCAACTTTGCATCATCAGCAAACAAGTGAACACTTCCTCTCAAATCCTTTCCTATATCATTGATGAACAAATTGAAAAGCAGTCGTCCAAGAACAGAGCCCTGTGGCACTCCACTAGTCACAAGCCGTCTTTTAGACTCCACTCCTGAATAAACCACTCTCTGGTATCTCTCCTTCAACCACCCTCCTATCCATCTCACCAACCCTATATCTATCCCCATCTGCTCCAGTTTACTGATTAGGGTTCTATGTGGTATCCTATCAAAAGCCTTGGCAAGGTCCAGTAGTATTACTGTAAACCCATTACCCCTATCCAGTTCAGCCGTCACTGTGTTATAAAACATGAGCTAGTTACTGAGGCATGATCTAACCTTCACAAAACCATGTTGTCCCCCCATACAATATCCCATTTTCATCTATATTCTTTTCTTGACTAATTTCTCTAAGACCTTGACAATGATTCCTGATATGCTAATCGGTCGGTAATTTACAACAGCAGTCTTGGAACCACCTTTATGCAGTGGAACTATTTTCCCCTCTTTCCACCCCCTCGGGACTAACCCAGATCCAAGACTCAAATTAAACAAAATGGTCAAGGGTACTGACAATTCTTTAGCTGCTTCTCGTACAACACGAGCTGGTATACCATCCAATCCCACAGATGTATTGACATTGAGGTTATGCAACAGACTACTCACCTCCACTTCATTCACAACAATTCCTGTATAATCTACTGGTACATTCGTTTCTGCAATGTCACCACCTGGATTATATTCTTGCAAAGTGCTCACTCAGTAACTCAACTATATGAACTGATTCAGTTACCTCCCTACCATCAGCATTCTTTAAAATCATTCTGCCATGTACATTTTTCCTTTTACTTGCTACATATCCAAAAAACTGTTTAGGATTCTCTTTAGCCTGCATGGCCAATGTTCTTTCGTAATCCTTTTTTGCTTTTCTTACCACACTCGTTACCCTTCTGGCCTGTGCTTTATACCGTTCATGTGCCTGCCGGTCACCTTTCTCCTTAAATTCCCTCCATAGTTGTTTCTTTTTTTGCAGCTCAAGCTTAATGGTGTTATTCATCCATTTAACCCCTAGTTGATTTATTATTCGGACTCTAGGTATACAGTCAGCCATTGCTTCATGCAAACACTTCTTTACTACCTCCCATGCACTATCGACTTCTAGTCCTTGCAGTTGTACATGCCATGGCACTGAACCAATCAAACTCCTAAGCTTGTCATACTTTCCAGCCCGATAATTCCACATATACCCTGTCTTAATTGAAAATTCTACACCTTTAGCCACCTCCCAAGTCAAGGACCCTATGATCACTCTCACTGATTAGTGGCAATGTGGTCATATTTGTTACAGCCAAATCCTCAGATGTAATTACTACGTCAAGCACTCTCTGACCCCTAGTATTTTCCATTACATGCTGTCGCAGATAGTTATCCCTTAATAACCGCATAAAATTCAATTCCTTCCTCCCGTGTGTCCTCTCCTCACTCCAATCAATGCGACCATAGTTGAAATCTCCCATAATAATCACCCTCCTTCCACTCATTTCTTCTATTTGCTTGTGCATACTGTCACTACCATCTTTTCTATCACCTGGTCTATAGCAGCACCCAATTGTATATTTAGTTCTGCTAGCCACAATCTCACACCAAATGGCCTCAAATGTGCTCTTTTCTCTGTCCTGCAATTCAACTTCTATTCTCCTTGGCTGCAGCTCATCAGCTATCATCAACAATACTTCTCCCCCCATTTTATTCTCCCTGTCATTCCTGAACACACTACACCCATCACATTCAATCCCATTAGCTATATCATCTACAGTCAGCCATGTTTCACTAATACCAATAACCTGTGGTCTGGAAGTGCCAACCATGGCCAAAAACTCTTCCTTCTTGTTCCTAATACTCCTAGCATTAGTGTACATGAATTTAAGACCCCCCATTAGCCCCAACCCTACCTTGATGCCCTATATTAACTATCCCACTCTGATTTGTTGTCCTTATTTGCTCGGGCATATTATATTCATTCTTACATTCAACTGCCTCCCTAAGGACTGTATATCTACCCCCCCCCTTAATAAATCTAGTTTCCCTGAAACTAGATTTATTAATCGAAATATTACTACGACATTTAAAATATTATTGGCCAGTCCAGTTACAGTCGCATCAGCAGAAAGGTCATTTTCCAAATTAAAATTAATAAAAACCTATTTGCGATCTTCTATGTCTCAAGAACGTTTGTCTTCCCTGACAATAATATCTATAGAGCATGAAATTGCAAAAAATTTGAATTTCGATAGCGTTAGAAATAATTTTATTGATAAGCACATTAGGTTAAATAAAATTTAATATATTAAGATTTCTTTTAAATCTTATAAGTTGTTATACATATATTTCATTCTTTATAGTAAAAAATGGATATTTTTTTTCATATTTTTATATTATTATTTATATTATTAAAAAAATCATTGTTCTGGAATATTTATATGATAATGTGTACTTACATAATAAAATAATATATCATGTACATACAAACACATTTATTGTTTAACTAATTTTTTCCCTTTACTTAAATTGATGCTAAAGAGCATACTTGTTTATTTATGTGCATAAATATTTTTCATATTCGATTTAATTAATTAATCAACAAGATATTCTTCCATTTAAAATTTCCATGAATGTTACTAACTTTCAGGAGCCCCGCTTTTCCATTTCGCACAGGGCCCCACAAAATGTAGAAACGGCCCTGAGTCAGCCATTGCCTCCTGCAAACACTTCTTAACACATCCCATGCACTATCAACATCCAGCTCTTGCAGTTTTACATGCCATGGCACTGAACCAATCAACTTTTACATGAAACACTTTGAAAACAAAGCCCTTAGTGTAGTTATGCTATGTTGATGATGTGTTTACCATTTGGTCCCAGGGACAAGACACTTTGGATGTGTTTGTCACCTACCTAAACAGTCAACACCCCAAAATCCACTTCACAGTAGAAGAAGAATCCAATAACTTTTTACCTTTTCTTTACACATTAGTTACTCAAGTTTTAGATGGAACACTATCTTTTTCCATTTACAGAAAGCCAACATGTACAGGAATATATTTACAAAAACAATCACATCATCATCCAGTCCAACAGTATGGCATTTTAAAACATTTACACACAGAGTCAGAGCCATTTGTTCTAATGATACAGCTCTATCCACAGAACTTAAATATCTGGCTGATATATAGTGTACTACTTCTAATTTCTGAAGTCAATATACACGAGACCATCCCTGCTACAGTCCACCTGTGCAATTCTAGTTTCTCTGCTCTCACACACTCACTTGCACAGAAAACAATAGTTCTTTCCAAATGTTTGCACCCTTCTGCATTCAAATGCAACCATCTCTTGCATACAACTCTCTTCTATCCTCAAATGTACTCTATCATTCCACATATTCCAGACCTCTTTTCCTACACATTCTCACTATCATCTCATTCATTATCATCAATCTTCTCCTCCACTCCACATCATTATACTAAAACAACACACTCGCTATCTTTCCTCAGACACATTTTGCACAATCTTTAACATCAATCTCAAATCTTGCACTACACGATTCACGCTACCTCTCAAGTCATTAGTCCCAACCATTATCATCTCCTGCACATTTTCACACCTCTTCATTGCCAGTGACAGACTTTCTCATTCCACCAGGCAAGAATTCCTCTGCCACTCTACTCTGTACACTCTGAATCATTGAATCTCCATACATGACACTGAACAGATTCATTCATCCTTCTCTCACTGGGATTTCTGACTCTTACAGCTTCTAATCTCTCTCTCTCTCTCTCTCTTTTCTCTACCTCCCCCTCTCTCATTTCTCTATCCCTTGTTTCCACACTCTCTTGACTTTCTGCAATTTCCTCTCTTCCATTTTCTTGCTTTCCTCTCTCCTGTGCTCTCTGATGCATTGCTTCTACACTCTCTCAGTTTTTTGCAATTTCAACTCTTCCTGTGTCTCTCCCATTCTCTCTCTCTCTCTCTCTTGCTCTTTGACTGCTTACACCTGCCCCTCATTCTTCTTGCACTAACCAACCTCTCCATCCTCCTAATCTCTTCATTCATCTTCCTCAACTCAGTCTTCATTCCTGTCATCTTCTTTCTCAGCAGTTCTATTTCTCTCTCTCCACAAGTTCTTTGTCAATTTACATTCACACACAATCATGGCTATCAGAGAAACCATCTCCATCTGCTACACTGCCCAAGGTTAAATCAATGTGTATGTCTTTAATATTCTCTTTACACTCCAGCACACTACTGGTATCCATAAACTGAATTTCACCCATTTCCAAAGCACTGTCCCTGCTGCCACTAAATCCTGAGATTGAGATACTCATGTCTCTCAGCACGCTTCCTACCACCTGCATGCACATTCCCATCCCACACCTGCCACATTTTTAAACAACAGGATGCATATATATCACATGTGTAGCAAGCAACAAAATCATAAACTATGCTACAAATAACACAGTCTTTAAATGGAAGTGGGCTGGGTGAGTTGCTAAAACCGGCAGCTGTCATGTTGAATACAATCAATACAGCTGGATATGATACTGAGACAATAAAATCCTAACAAATAGAATCCTACACATTCATACAGAAAAAATCATCAATTTGAATAGCACAAACTTAAAAACCAGTATTGGGCTGCAAAATAAACACAATAATATGTTTCCTTAATGCTTATTTTTTTTAACAGCTTGCAACATGCATTACCTCCATCTTTAACAGCTAGTAGCATCACCTTCATCCTAACTGTAACTGTACTTTGAAAATAATGATACAGATATACTTACTTTCATGCAAAGTTATACATAATAGCAAAAATTTATTCCTAATTGAAAATTAAATTAATTTCCCATTATTTTCCATAAAAGAGATGCACAGTATATGTTCTTACATTATAAAAGCTGTTGAATCTCTTTAGTGAGGGTATGACACTTAGACATTTTCATGTCTTTATAGATTCTGGATGGTTTATATGGTAAGAAAAATTTTTGGCTAAAAACTAGTTTTGCTAAAGTTACAATTGAAAAAACTATACTGCATTTAAAAAAAAAACGAATTTATAGAACTAGTCAAATATTAACCATTTAAATATCATGCAAGCTACTACTGAACTACTATATTGTCATGTAGCATGAAGCAGCAGTACTATGCACATTTCAGATCAGTACTCTGATCTGAAGTGTGCCATAATTTTTAAGTGTTTTCACAACAAATGATAAATAATGATAAATGACTTTAATAATAATAAAAAAAAAACATGATGATTAAAAAAAGTCATTACCTTTATCATATTTTTCAGTGAGTTTTACTAAATACAACAAGAAATAATAAAAGAAGCAAGCATCAATCATTAATTTTTCAAGCAATATTTTCACATTTACCTGTAGAACTCAGAATATATAGCTGGAAAATGACACTGTGGACAGCATGTAAAATCTTCTTTTATAATATGATGACCCTAAAATATTAATAACAGAAATGTGGTATTTAAGAATTAAGAATACAAGCAAAGTTTTATATACATTTATAATATGTGAAAAGAGAATTCACAATTACAATAATGATAATAAATATTGCTTACCCCATGTAGCATGGAATGAGAAGTTAGCTGGAAAAGAGATCAATGCAGCTTGGGGGATTTTCAAAAAATATTTAGTGGATGCAATGTCTAAATGTATACCACGGGTGAGAAGGTTAAATAAGTTAGGTGTGAGATGGATGAATAAAGAGATTAAGCATGCAATACAGAGAAAAAGGGCATTGTGGAGGCAGCATAAGAGAAGTGGAAGTAACCAATTTCATGAGTTCTACAAAGACCAGGCAAGGAGAGTGACTTGGTTGGTGAGAGTAGCTAAAGAGAGGTATGAACAGCAGTTAGCTAATGAAGCTAAAAAGAATCCTAGGGAGTTCTTTCGATATGTAGCCAGCAAAAGAAAGAATGATTATGGAAGGATGACATTGATTGGAGGAAATGGTATAAAGACAGCTGTTGCAGAATGTGTGGTGGAGATACTTAATGAACAGTTCATAAAGATCTTTCAATCTTGTGAATGTGACTTCATGGAGAGATTAAGAGCAGTTGATGATGGGGAGGAGAGACTGACTGTAAGTGAGCAAGAGGTGTCTGGGGAGTTGAGTAAACTAGATGTAAATAAGGCTGTGGGACTTGATAATATATCACCGCGTATTCTGAAGGAATGTGCCAGAGAGTTGACACCTGCCTTGACATATTTTTTTAATACGAGTCTTGCACTTGGTCAAATCCCTAAAGAGTGGAAGGAGGGCAAGATTGTGCCACTTCATAAAGGAGGTGATCGAACTCAAGCATCAAACTATAGGCCTATCTGTGTGTCAGGTGTTGTGGTTAAGTTGTTGGAGAAGCTTGTGAGAACTAGGATCCAGAGTTGGGTTGACAACAATGGTATAATCTTTGATGGACAGCATGGATTTGCTAAAGGGAGGTCGTGTTTTAGTAATCTACTTACTTATTACAATAAAGTGACTGCTTCCTTGGACAGAGGAGAAGGATACACAGTAATATATTTGGATTTTGCAAAAGCTTTTGATAGAGTACCTCATGATAAGTTGACAGTCAAACTAGAGCAGATGGGGTTGGATATTAGATTAGTGCATTGGATTGGAGACTGGCTATCTGATAGGTATCAACAAGTTGTGTATGGGGGTGCAATATCCAGGAAAAGGAAAGTCACTAGTGGAGTGCCTCAGGGATCTGTTTTAGGGCCATTACTATTTAACTTGTATATTAATGATATTGGCAAAGATTTGGATGGAGATATTCAGTTGTTTGCAGATGATGCAAAGTTGGGACGAACCATAAAGAGTAGTGAAGATGTTGTGGTCTTGCAAGAAGACTTGAATAAATTGAGTGATTGGGCAAGCAAATGGGGATGTGAGTTCAATGTTGCAAAATGTAAGGTTTTAAAATTTGGAAAACAAAGATGGGATGCAGAATTTATGCTTGGTAAGAATATATTGTTAGAAGTAGAGGAAATAAGAGATCTGGGAGTGATAGTGGATAAGGATCTAAAATTTAGGGGACACATCGCCAAAATTGTGAAGACAACACAAAGACTTCTGGGAATGATGAGGAGGACACTGACGTGTAGAAGTAGGGAGATTCTTGTTCCATTGTATAAGGCTTTGATTAGGCCACACATGGACTATTGTGCCCAGATTTGGTCACCTGGTTTTCAGAAGGATGAAGAGATGTTGGAAAGGGTCCAAAGGCGACTGACTAAGGTAGTTTCTGACCTCTGGAATGTCGAGTATGAGGAAAGATTGAAAAGATGTAATTTGCAGAGTCTAGTGGAGAGAAGGAAGAGGGGAGATATGATAGAGACCTACAAGTTGGTAAGGGGTTGTTATAGGATCAATGGTGGAGAAGTTCTACAGAGAATAGTGGGAGATCAGGGGAGAACCAGAGGTCATGCCTGGAAACTGTATAAAGAGGGTGTGAGTAGGGGAGTGAGAGGCAGGTTTTTTTCTTGCAGAGTTGTGAATGATTGGAATGCCTTGCCTGAGAGTGTGGTGTCTGCAAGGAGTTTGAATGTGTTTAAGACCCGGTATGATGAGATGTGTGTGAGATAAAAGGACCTCCTAGATGAGTCTTTGACTCCATGAGGTCTTGTTTAATAAAAAAGTGAGAAAAAAGAAACTAAGATGGAAAATATACTGATAAAACAAAGCACAATTCTGTTATATTTAACTGTCTCAGATGTTACAGAAAATAACACCAGTACTAAATCTGGCAATTTCTACAGAAGACAGCAGCATGAGTACTTGAAAACTTGATTATTTCTGATTTTTTTTATTTTATATCTCATTTTATCTTTTATGCAGTTAGTCCTCGACTTACAACCACCTGTACTTATGATGTCCATTCCATCAAAGAAAACATTAACACCAGATGATGTTTGGTGAAGAGAGGGAGAAAATGTTTTTCATTATACAAAGTAATTTCCACTCCACTACTAAGCTAATAATATATATATAAATTATTATTATTATTATTGTTATTATCCTCAACAACAAACGATGTATTTTCCACCCATAACAAAACAGGAACTGAAAGAAGCAATCCTACAACTAAAACCAAAGTCCCACTCCAGGAATAGACAAAATAAGACTCCCAGACCTTATAACACACTTTGAACAAATAAATCCAATACTTTTGAAACTCGTGAACAAAAACAATCATGATAATACAGGAACTGAAAGAAGCAATCCTACAACTAAAACCAAAGCCCCACTCCAGGAATAGACAAAATAAGACTCCCAGACCTTATAACACACTTTGAACAAATAAATCCAATACTTTTGAAACTCGTGAACATAATATTCGACACAGGCATTATTCCACAACAACTAAAAACTGCAGTAATTACGCCAATATACAAACATGGCAAAAGAAACGATACTCAGAACTACAGACCAATAGCTACACTACCAGTCATCTCAAAAATTCTACAAAAATAAAGAAAACAAAAAGCACCATTACTTTATTAGAAGACATCGCCGACACAATAAACAAAGCTCTCGACAAAAACAAGTATGCCATCCTTATACTGCTGGACCTAACCAAAACATTTGACGCACTTGGACATGACATATTACTCACAAAACTATACTCAATAGGTATAAGAGGAACACTGCATACATGGTTCAAGAACTACCTCTCAAACAGAACACAAGTAGCAAAAATAGGTACATGTCATAGTCGGAGTATACAAGTAAAACACGGTGTACCTCAAAGTGCCATATTATCACCCACTCTATTCAACATATACATTAACGATGCTCATAACATATCCATAAGAAGTCAAATATTTCAATATGCAGATGACACAGCACTACTAGCAATCCACACAGACATTAACACAGCTCTCTGCAAAAAGCACAATAAGACCTAAACGAAATCACAACATACTTCCACCAAAACGCAATTCTAATCAACGGCACCAAAACACAGATATTGATAATACACAACCCAAGAATCATACTCCCTGCATCACTATCGATACATTGTCACACATACCGCTGCATTAACAACAAAAATACCTGCAAATGTTCCGAAATCAAACCTATAACACACAAAATACCTCAGTCTCTATATAGATTTCCACCTTAAATGGACAAAACATATAGAATACCTACACACCAAACTCCGGATCATCGCAGCAAAGCTCTTCCAAGTTAAAGACATTATTCCATCCAACATAAAAAAAAACTCCTGTATCATGGGATCTGTGAATCCCTACTCAGATACAGAATAACAGTCTATGCAAATACATCAAACAGCCATGTAACAAAATTAGAAACATTACACAGGAAAATCGTGTCAACAGTGAACTGGACACCTTACACATAACAACCTATATCCGACAAGCACATGGCGATACACAGAATTCTGAGCATTAAAAACCTGAAACACTATATGACATTAACAAAGAATTACTTCAACATCACCTATCGAAACAAACAGAGCCACATATTGTATAACACGACCTACGACAACTCTCTACATCCCCACACCCTTCAACAACTCATACGGTTCTTTTGTGAGATCACATCAGATACCCACGCAACTCAACAACCTACCAAGAAAGTTAAAACACGTAGATAACTACAGAGCATTAAAAAACAAACTCTGGAAAATATACCAACAAAGTTAAGAAACCATTAACACTAATATACACATCACTAGCATCCAATGCCTACATCCTATACATAAACAGTAGCAACAACACAAATAGTGAAGGTTAATCCCACTCTCTTCATAAAAGCTAACCCAAGCTTCGAAGTAGGTGGGATTAACTTGCCTCACTCATCTACAAGTAATCCTTATAAGCAAATGCAGAAATTTGTATGTATAATCACTCTTTCTCAAACTTTAAAAAAATAAAATAAAAAAAAATTATACAAAAAATTCTGTTTAATCTTCATTGTTAATATTAGAAGAACATGTGTTGTAAATACATAATATAAAGGCAAAAAAGTATTATTAAAAATTTTAATTGAAATCCAATGTAGAAATTGCAGCACTTAGTGCTAAACTCTGTAAAATTATAAGGTGCAATGTCACAAAAGATGTTTATTGTATGAATAAATATTTTAGCAATAAAAAAAAAAAATTATTATTATTATTAGAATACAAAAAACGGAAAAATTTGTATGAAATTCACTGTAAAAAAGATATATGTAATATGTAAATATTTAAATACTCTGTAAGATGATAAATAAAATGTTATTACAGAATTTAAAAAAAAAAAAAATTACGGCGACTCCATGGAGTCCTTAGACTCATCGAGGGAGGCCCTAAACATCATGCCCACACAACTATTCGACATTCTCACAGTATCTATCATACCTTGCCTTGAACTCATTCACCGTCATAGCACCCACAAAAAAAAAAAAAAAAAAAAAAAAAAAAAATCCTAAGACCTCAATGTAGTCATAGATTCATACAGGAGGTCCATTTTGTCATACAGACAGCTCATCCTACTGTGCCTTAAACCCATTCAAATTCTCTGCAGACACCACACTCTCAGTGTGGTGAATGCATTCCAATCATTCACAACTCTCCATACATAAAACCTGTTTCTCACTCCCTTGCTCACACCCTCCTTATACAGGCTTCCAGGGATGATCTCTTGTTCTGCCCCAATCTTCCACCATTTTATGAACAACCTTTTCAATGTTAATCATATAACAATCCCTTAAACTTGTATGCCTCTATAATATCACCCTACTTCCTCCTATCTACCAGATTCTACAAATGGCATTGTCTCAACCTTTCTTCATATTCAACATTTCAGAGATCAGAGACTATTTTGGTCAACTGCCTCAGGACCTCCCCCTCCAACTTCTCTTCATCCTTTAGAAAGCCAGGTGACCAAATCTGTGCATAGTAGTCCATTTGTGGTCTAATCAGAGCCTTATACAATGGAACAAAAATCTCCTTACTTCTATAAGTCAGTGTCCTCTGCATCATTTCCAGAATTCATTGTGTTATCCTCACAATTTTGGTAATACGTCACCAATATGTGATAGTATGGTTCTGTGTTTTCTGGTTTGCCTCAGACCTCTGTTTGTGGTGCCATGAATATGGAACTACTACAGATATCTGCAGATTCCGGACAGCTTCCTACTTTGTGGTATTTGTAGGTGAATAACAGTCTTATAAGACAGTGCCTTATCTTGCTGAAAGAGACAAGGATTTCAAAGAAATACCACAAAGTAGGAAGCTGTCTGGAATCTGCAGATACCTGTAGTAGTTCCATATTCATGGCACTACTACAGGTATCTAATATCTAAATAATAGTTAACTTTCATTAACTCCTTAGGATTCTTTTTGGCTTCATTAGCTAACTGCTGTTCATACCTCTCTTTGGCTACCCTCACCAACCAAGTCACCCTCCTTGCCTGGTCTTTGTAGACCTCATGGAATTTGTTATTTCCACTTCTCTTATACTCCACAATGCCCTTTTTCTCTGTATCGCATGCTTAATCTCTTTATTCATCCATCTCACACCTACCTTATTTAACCTTCTCACCCTTGGAATACATTTAGACATTGCATCTACTAGACAGTTTTTGAAAATCCCCCAAGCTGCATTGATCTCTATTCCAGCTAACTCCTTATTCCATGCTACATCCGCAAGCTGTCTCCTGAGTTCTTCATAATCCCCCCCCCCCCCCCCTTGTAGTTCAACATACACCCTTTTCTCACAGAGATCCTCACACTGCTGGCAACTATCCAGGTAATCACCTCATGGTCACTCTCTCACCAATTGGTGGATGATTTGACACCTCATTTAGAATTACATCCTCTGATGAGATGACCAAATCTAAGACCCTCAATCCTCGTGTGCCCTCTGTTACATACTGTCTGAGGTAGTTATCCCTCAAAAACTCAAGAAACTCATTTTCTTTATTTCCAGTTGCTATCTCATCATTCCAGTCTATATTGCCATAATTAAAATCACCCATAAAGATCATCCTTTTCTTATTTGCTTGGCTAATTTGACTATACATTTCACTATCACCACCATCCACATTACCTGGTCTATAACAACATCCCACCAAGTATTTGATTCCATTCACCTCTATCTCACACCATACTGCCTCAAAACCACTGGCACTATTTCCGTCTTTCATCTCTACTTTCTATAGACATAACTCTTTCTCTATCATCAATAGCACTCCCCTTCCCTTTTTACCCTTTCTATCCTCACGAAACACATCATACCCTTCCATCTCTATTCCTGTCAGGATGTCATTCTCTTCCAACCATGTCTCACTCATTCCGAAAATCTTTGGGTGAACAGACGCAATTAGTGCAACCATTTCATCTGCCTTGTTTCTTATACTTCTAGCATTTGTATACAAACACAACAGCTCATTTCTGGACCTACAGCTAGTTCTACTTGACTGGCCTCCCTCCACAGAGCCCTGACCTCAACCCTATTGAACATCTGTAGGATGAACTGGAGCATCAGGTGAGGTCAAGGGATGTCCACCCCACAACAGTTGAAGCTCATTTAATGCCTACACGAAGAATGATCCAAAATTCCCATCGATTGCTATTGTACACTTGTGGAAAGTATGCTCCATAGGATTGCTGCAGTCATCACAGCAAAAGTAGGTCCTACATCTTATTAAGGTGAGCCCCACGGCTGTTTTTTCCTCACACTATGGTGTCTGTTGACTTCTTTTCAAGTAGTGTATTTTATAAAATATACTTTCTGTATTATTTATTTAATTCATTTTTATTTCACTTTTTTAATACAATTTTTATTCAGTATAAAGTGAAATTAATATTTCTATTTTACTGATCAGCAAATTCCCTAATTTCTGTTTATATCTTAAAATATTAATCTTTTTTCTTCATATCTGAATAATGCAGACGCCATAGATAGGATAATAATATTTTACAAAAGTTTGATAAGGTGGTGTTCTGGAGTAAAAGTACTTAATTTAAGAATGTTGATTTACTTTTAATATAACTTATGAAGCCTTTGGCTCTTCAATATAATTAGTAACTTTTCACTATTTTTCTATGCATTTAGACACCTATTTATATGCTTTTGTGTGTGTGTGTGTGTGTGTGTGTGTGTGTGTGTGTGTGTGTGTGTGTGTGTGTGTTGCAGGAACAGAGGAGTTTCCAATCAAAGGTGAAATACAATTTTAATGTATTTTACCTTTTAAAATTTTCAATTTTAAAATTTTAAAATTAAATTTCACTTTTGATGCATGCACCTATACATATTATGAATGGTAAACTATAGCGAAAATATAGCTACTTCAAAATTTTTGCTTAATATTTAAACTAGCAGAAAATATATACATAATAATTTACTTCAGAACTGTTTATTTCAATTGGTAATGAGTGATTCTGGAAAACCAAGAAAGTTGAAGTGCAAAGAAAAAACTTTATGTTATACATTTCTTCATATGATTAAAGATTTTTGTATTGTTCTCTACAAAGCAAAATTGTAAAAATGCAGACCTTCATGCAATCTGTGAAGTATTCTTTCGACTATGATTATAAATAAAAAATAAACAAAACTTAACTTGGAACATATGGTGACCACTCCCCCCCCCCTTTTTTTTTACAAGAAAAAATAAAATGTATTGTGAACTAATTGATTAGATTGATTTACCCCATGAAAGGATTTATGTAATTTTACTATCACTTTGTTTAACATGATTACTCAGAAGTGTACGTAATGTCTTACAGTATCCCTGTAATAAAACAATTGTCTTCAAAATCTCTTTACTATGCAGGAATATTCCAAACTACACAAGTGCCCTATAATTGAAAGCACCTTATCTTCTGAATTAGTTCAGTGAAAAAAAAAAATTACATCTGAATGAGTGTCTTAAGAGCACAGAAAAATAGTAAAAGGTTACAAAAATAAATAAAGATTCTTAAATTTGATGCTCTTACTCCTTAACTATGATGTAACACTTTTGTAAAATATTAATATCCCATCTATAGGGGTCTGTGGTATCTAAATAAGAAGAAAAAAAGAGATTAATATTTTAAGAAATAAACAGCAATGAGTGAATTCATTTCAATAAAATACAAATTATTAATTTCACTTTATACAGAATAAAAATATTATAAAAAAAGTGCAATAAATGTAATTAAATGAATATTATTATTAATATTATTATTATTATTAATAATATTCATTTAATCACTCCAGGTGTCACGTGATAATATTACATGACACCTCCAGGGAGTCCAAAGTCTCATTGAGGGAGGACACCTACTCCACATCTCTCTGTCTCCACCATTCAATCCACCAACCACCTCTTCACCAAAGGCATCTACCCCTGCCACCACCACCACAACTAGTATTTCCACACACAATCACAAACATCCATGCCCACAGCAGAATTGGGATAAAGGATTAAACTAAATTTATTATAGTCTAACCAAGTGAAAAATAAACTTTCAACATCTTTCTATAAATCCAGAGTAATTTAATAAAAAGGTGGCACACCGTTTGGCAACTCTTATAAGTAGAGATGACCTTGCTAATGCTTCTGCCTGGTATCTACACTTGGGCCTGGCTCCCACTGAAGAGACCTCAATAAAGGTCGAAACTAGTCTGGGTAGTGGCCCTTCCCTTAATGCATAACATTAGACATATCCGCAAGGAGATGTGTTTTGCATTATAGGAGATACTGAGACAGGAGTGTTGGTATCTTGCTCCACCTTTGCAACGAGTTGCCCTGGTGTTGTACCACCTTACCCCAGTTCTGAAGATACTTTCAGGTGCAAACTTTGTTTGCTCACACTTGGATAAAGGATTAAACTAAATTTATTATATGGAGAGTGGATATACCAAATCGCTTGGCCAACCAGGCCAGCTATTTCTTGTTTTGCATTAGTTTTTAACATATGAGTATCATTACAATATTATTTCAAGTTTCTTGCAATGAATTTTCTCTGTGAACAATATTCTCTGTGATGATTTTCCCTGCAAAGAATTTTCCTGTGATGAACTGTCTGCGATGAATTGTGTAGACACCGCTGTAAATTTTTATTATAAAATATTTCCAGTTTCTGCATTAAGTTTGTCAGGTATTTCAACTTCAACGAGGTGTAACTAAGTTGAAAAAGCTTTCTCCCACGCACATATATATATATACAGGGGCAGCTAGAAAGATTTTTGCAGCCTTTTTGCTAATGGAATGATACCAAGAAAGTAGATTGTCACAAGAGGGCTCCATAGGGCTCAGTACTGGGACCTCTACTGTTTAACCTTCATGTCAACGACACTGTCAATAGATTGCAAGGGGATATTCAGTTGTTATTTTCAGGTGATGTGAAGTTGGGAAGGGTTATTAGTAATAGTGCCATGGCTCTTCAGAAGGATCTGAATAAGCTGGACAGATGAGCAAATGAATGGAGATTTCAGTTTAATGCAACTAAATGTAAGGTCTTGAAATCTGGGATTCACCAAGGGGGAAAAAGGGATCTTGGGGTGACGACTGATAGAAGTCTGAAGTTTAAGGGTGAAAATTATTGCAAAGGTAGTGAAAATAATCCAGAGGACTGCTGTAGTACTGAGAAGTACACTAGAAGAGAAAGTGTGGAGATTGTATAAAGCCCTGATCAGATCACAATTGGATTACTGTGCTGAGATTTGGTCACAGGGATTTGAAGGCAATAAATTAACCTTAAAGGGGATGCAGAGGAAATCAATATATTATTATTATTATTATTGCAACTTCCATGGAGTTGGCAGACTCATCGTGGGAAATTCATTCAACTGGCAATGTATTTATCATACCTAATCTTAAAATCCTTAACACTCCTTGCATTAACAACACATTCTGGTAATGCATTCCACTGAGTGGCAATTCTCCATGTAAAGAAATCTATTCCTCACATCCCTCTTCACCACACTCTTACATAACTTCCAGGGATGACTTCTGGATTTCCCCCTCTTCCTTTGTACTCTTTTTATAATCTCATCTGGATTAATACGATAAAATCCTTTCACTAACTTAAATGTCTCTATCATATCACCTCTCCATAGCCAGCATTCCAAAGTCCTGAGATTGTCTTAGTCACTTGCCTCCTCTGGACCTTCCCCAATGTCTCCAAATCACACTGAACACTGGATGATCAGATTTCAGAATAATAGTCCAAGTGTGCTCTGACCAGTGCTTTATACAGTGGCACAACCACTTCCTTATCCCCAGATGTCAAAGTACTTCTTATCATAACAGCACTATGATGCAGCCTTTGGAACACTAGCAATATCCCCTCTAAAATTCAGTCTACTGTCAACCATCACTCTCAAATCTCTAATCTCATCCACTTCCTGCAGTATGGCACTGTTGATATAGTACACAGCCTTATATTATACGATGGTAGTCTGAAAAGTTCTCGGCCTAACAATGAAAAAACGAATTTTTAAAATTTCAAAATTATTTTTATTTTTCAACATAATCTCCCTTAAGATTAATACATTTATTCCAGCGATGCTCCAGCACAATTGTCCCATACTTGTAGTGGTTCTCAGTAAGATCTGCAAAATACTTCTCTACAACTGCAATTACCTCTTGATTCGAAGAAAAGAGTTTTAGTTTTGGGAAGAGATAGATGTCAGAGGGAGCCAAATCTGGGAAATCGGGTGGATGTTCCAACAATTCATAGTGCAGATCCCTTAATTTTCTCATTGCCAAAACATCTTTGTGGGCAAGTGTATTGTCCTGATGAAAGATGATTATTTTCTTCTGCAAACTGAGTGGTCTTTTCTCATGAATTTTTTTGTCTAGTCTGATTAAAAGATCAGAATAATATTCCCAATTATTGTTTTACCTTTGTCAAGGTAATTAATAAATAAAATGCTTTTAGCATCCTAAAACACCGATGCCATGACCTTTCCTGCTGATGGAACCAATTTTGTCTTCTTTGGCCCTGAACAACTCGATGCACAAAATCAGTTTTATTCATGAAAAATATATCCTACATGTTCTTTTGAAATGCCTATAGTCTCAACAATTTCAAGCACTTCGACTCGCCAGTCATCCAATACCATATCGTGCACTTGATCAATGATTTCTGGTGGTGTTACACTTTTTGGACATCCTTCACATGCTGCCAAAGAAGACAAAGTTGGTTCCATCAGCAGGAAAGGTCATGGCATGGATCATCTTCAAGGCTGGTACAGCCACGTTTAAACTTGGTAGTCCATTTCTTAATTGTCGAAAATGAAAGAGAAGAGTGCCCTAAACTTTTATGAACTTTGAATGAATTTCTTTTGGTGTTAAACCTTCTTTTACAAAGAATTTTATAACCACATGATACTCAATTTTATCCATTTCAAGGGATACAGACAACACTTTTGCTTCAGACAGCTGTATAAAATAAACTAATTGATAGAATGAATTGCAATTTCACATGGATGCTTATGACAGATGTACCAACTTAGAAAAAAAAAAGTCTTGACGATAGTATTGTCAGCTATGGTCGAGGTCGAGAACTTTTCAGATCACTCTTGTATATCTGCACTCCAAAGTGTCTGTGCAGTTAGCCTAGTGGCTTTGTGCTTCGCAACCATATGCCTGGGGAAGGAGTGTCCTAGGTTTGATACCCCATCGATGATGTGAGGAGCTTAAGGAAGGTCCTCAGCCATAGCCAAGTTAGCTGGTCTTGGGCATGGACAGCAAGGTTTTTTCTGCCAGTTTATCTGGGGTTTTTTCATCCAGCAAGCAGGAAAACCGGTCCCGTGAACACACACGGATTACAGTCTGGAATACTGACCCAGACATAGGCCTGATTCATCAGCTTTGCCGCTTCCGAGCCCAGATAAAATTTGGAGAGACTGAGATGGTGCCGTACCTCTCCGTAAAGGGGACTCACAGCCATTGTATTATCATACAATAATTATTTTTAATTGCACTCCAAAGTGCAACACCTTGCACTTATTGATATCAAAACTACAACCCCACTCCTCAGTCCAAGTTAAAAGTGTATTCAAATCTTCCTGAAGGGAATTAACATCAGCAGTGTTACTTATAATTCTTCCCAACATTGCATCATCAGCAAACAACTGAAGATTCCCAGTCAGTCCACATAATATATAGTTTACAAACAAGTTAAACAGCAGGAACCCAAGAACACAGGGGACCCCCACTACTTACCCTCCTTTTTTGAGACATTGCTCCACCATACACAACTTGCTGGTATCATTCAGAGAGCCAATCTCCAATCCATCTATCATGTGGTAACTATCAAAGGCTGCAAAGTCCAAGAATATCACTGGATATGATTCTCCCTTATCTAACATAAAACTGTTACCCTATCATAAAATGCAAGTAAGTTGCAAAAACAGAACAGAAGGAGAAAGAGGAGTGATATGATTGAAACTTACAAATTTCTGAGTGGTTCATACAGGATTTCAGCTGATGGAATTTTTCAGTTTATGAAGGGTGGGGAAAGGACAAGAGGGCATCCTTGGAAGCTGAGAATGAACCACTAAGAAGAGAGTAAGGGCTAGATTTAACTATACATAAAAATATAACGGAAAAACTCACGTAGAAAAATTATTTAATGGTATAATTTTTCTACGTGAGTTTTTCCGTTATATTTTTATGTATAGTTATGTCTACTCACGGTTTACCTCTTTTAAAACTTAAGGGCTAGATTTTTCTCTCATTGGGTGGTGCGTGATTGGAATGAAATGCCATTGGATGTTTTGAGTGAAAGCAGTGTGAATGAACTCAAAAATAAGTATGATAGGTGGTGTGTGTGTAGTATGTATCCTCCCTCGATGAGTCCCTGACTCCCTGGAGGTCTCTCTTAATTATAATAATATGAATTTCTGACTGCATTCCTTTGGGAGTTTCTACCACCATGCTGACACTGCTTGTTTCAGTTAGCAGTCTTTCAGAGTAATTACTGCAGACATATAGGATATCTTTATCATCAGTTTTCATGTCACCTTTATCATCTCTGATTCCTTTGACAGTCCTTTTTTCAACCATTTTTAAGCTTTTTCAATAGTCTCCAGAATATTTGCCACCTTCCTGATATTTATTTTCTATGTTCTTACCAAAATCTTCTTATGACTTTTGTTTATCTAGTTTTATACAGTGTTTCACTTAGATTTTTCTCTCTATGCTCTAAGAGCACAAGCTGACTTACTTGCCAGGAACTTTTGATATATTTTCTTCTTTTCCTTGACTGCCTCTTTGACTTCCTAAGTCCACCTTGGAGTGCTGATTTTTCTATTCTTACATACAACCTCACCACATGCCTCTCTGACTGAATGATTTAATGTTTTCTTCAAGGATTGCCAAAGTATCTCCAAGGTTTGGTTCTTGCTCTCACACTCATTCATATTTTCTTCAATGATATTTGTGTATTTGAGTCTACAATTCATCAATAAATCCCAACTTTCCAGCCCATCCTTGTTCGTTCAGCATCTGGGTACCTTAGGCATAGTAAGGTATCTTACTATGCCTACCTAACTATAACAACTGTTCTCTTTAAATCCTGGTGGGCAGGGAACAACATGATGTTAGCTATGGAAGCTGCCATATTGGATTAGGGCAGTTAGACACAAGACACAGACAATAAATGCATGCAAAGCAACAACACAAGTCATAAAATAAACAGTCAAGGTTAATAGCATAAACATAAAACTGGTTATTAGTGAAGATATGCACACAAAAATCCTCTCTTAATACTAAGCTCATTTATATCACTTTGATGAACAGAATTTAGAAAAGTTAATATCATCATCTTCATCATGAAATTTCTGATATGTATGCCTCAAAGAGTGTACAGGTTATTATGATAGCACTACATGAAAAGTTTATTTTATTATTAATTTCCTATTGACAATCGTCCTCCCAAGTAGTTGGTTATCTGTCAGGACCACAATATTGTCAGATCTTCTAAGGAACTTCTAACTGCATCAATCTACTTATATTCTGGTCTTCCTCTTGGTCTTTTCCTGCCATCATGGCATCAAGCTCCTGTTTTACTAAACTTCTCTTTCTCATTCTGTTTAAGTGATGCCACCTGGGATTAGTTCTGCTCACACATTCTTGAAAGCTAACAATGTCAAGTTCTTTCCTAATATCTTTATATTTCCTTTGATTCTTCCATCTTTTCAGTTCCCTAATTTTTCTCACTCTCGTATTTCTGGTCTCTGGTCTTTGATCAACTGCTGTATTCATAACCCAACTCAATCAATAAATTAAAATTGGTTTGAAAATCATTTTTATAAGCTAGTTTAATGCTTTGAGTAATTTCACTCTTTTTCCATTTAAATTTATTCCGCTAACTACTTACTATACTAGCTTTGCTTATTCTATATTTCCATATTCACTAATATTTGTGCCTAAATAACTGAAATATTTTATTTGTTCCCTAGGAAGGAAGTTTTCCATATTATTGCTTATTTTTGCAGTTTTTCCTCTTTTTAATATTAATTTTTATGCCAAATTTGTTAGAGTAGTTATTCAAGTTAGATAGAGAATAACTGGAGAGCTGTACTGTATTTGTTTCTTCATCTGATCTCCATAAAGTAAAGGGCTAAGTTTTATATCTCTGATAATGATATCAGGCTTAATGCTACTTTCTTTCTTGATGTGATTCATATAGATGATGAGGGACAGTGGAGACAGTGCACACCCTTGTTTTTCATTTGATTTTGCATCAGGCCATCTTTCTGAACTTTTGTCAATTCTAACTAATTACTTAAAACGTAAATATAAAATATTTATTGCTACATATAGTGTTCAATTTATCCCATATGATTGTGTTTTTTTGAAACCTTTTCTCTTGAAGCTGTGTATGCTTTTCTCAAATATACAAAACTTAAGTGCAAATCATTGTTAAATTCTCATAACTATGACAACTCCTATTTCATCTGACCACAGCTTGTTCTTGTCCAAGTTTCTCTTTCAAAATTTTCTTCGTATTTTTTCTCAAATATGCTTGCATAAATATTACCTAGAACATTTATTAGCAGAAATCATCTATATTTCTAACAATTTATTTTTTCTTTTTATGGATGGGGAACTATGAGCTCTGCTCTACTCATCTGGAATTTGATCTATGGATTATGTCTACTGAACAATACAGTGCAGCCACTGTGAACTTTTTATACCTCTATATTTGAGCATTTATAGTTGATAAGAAATGCTTAAAAACAGACATAAATATCATCTACTCAGTTGCCTTTTGATATTTTGTTTCATGATGGCCTTTTACTACCTTACGAACTGATATTTTCTCCTGTTTTTTTTCCCCACAGCTTATCACATTTAATAATCTTTTTAAGCAATGACTCCAGACATCCAAACATTTTCTGTATTTTCTCATGGCATCTGCCAACTTATTATTATTAACATCTCACCTCTGTGGAGTCAGAGACTCATCACAGAAGGTGCACATTATTGCACACAATACTCATCCAACCATACTTTAAACTGATTCAATGTGTCAACATTCACAACACACTCAGGCAATGTGTTACACTCACCAACTCTTCATGCAAAGAACTTTCAATATTCAAGTCCTCCTGTAAGGGCATAACATCTTCTTGACTCTGCATTACTATCCCCAGTTTTGTATCAACTACAAACAGCTGCATATCACTAGTTAAACCCATCCCAATATCATTAATAACAAACTGAACAACAACAGTTCCAAAACTGACCACTGTGGCACATCACTAGTGATCTTCCTCTTTCGGGGCATTGCAACCCCATATACAACTTTCTGATACCTATCCGACAGCCAGCCACTAATCCAACTCAGAAGTCGGTTATCAAATCCCATCTGTTTCAATTTATTTAACAGCTTGTTGTGTGGCAGGTCTATCAAAAGCTTTTACAAAATCCAAGTACACCACTATATATGCATCTATCCTGTTCAAGGTATTTGTCACCTTGTTATTGTATATAATAAGTTAGTGAAACATGATCTCCTTTTAACAAACCCATGCTGATAACCACAGAGAATACTGCAGTTATGAACCTATTTCTCTATCCTACTTCTCACCAATCTCTCCAGAACCTTCAGAACAACTCCAGATATAGAGATTGACCTATACTTTGAAGCTAAAGCCTTATCACCACCTTTATGCAGTGGAACAATTTTACCCTCCTTCAACTCCCTTGGAACCTGTGTTATTGTAAGACCCTTATTAAGCAGGCATGCCAATGCTATTGCCAATTCCCAGGAACATTCCCTTAAGATGCATGGTGATATGTCATCAAATAATATTGCCTTATTGACATCAAGGTTGTTTTATTTCCTCAAATACCTCCTATTCACTCACAATTAAGTTATCCTCTCTTATATCCTCTACACTTAAGTTTCTCATAATTCCATCCTGATCAGGATGAAACATCTTTATAAATTGATCACTGAATATCCCAATAATGTCTTCTGCAGCAGTTACCATTCTACCATTTTAATTCATTAACATCATCTTACCATGATCATTCTTCCTTCTTCTTGTCACATATCTAAAAAAACTCTCTAGGGTTTTCTTCATCTGATTTGTCAATTTCTGCTCATACTGCACTTTTTGTGTGCCTTACTAACTGAGTCACTCTCCTGGCTTGTTCTTTATACTCTTCATGTAACGGATTATTACCATTATCAATCTTATACTGCATCCAAAGTACCTTCTTCCAGATTTCATGCTTAACCCATTCATTTCATTTTACACCTACCTTATTCAGCCTTTTGGACTTCGGAATACATTCACACACTGATGCAGTTATGTACTTCTTTGTCAGTTCCTAAGCAGCATTTATGACCTTACCTTTGAACTTCTCATTCCATGCTATAGCTCAAGCTGTCTCCTAAGCTGGTCATAATCACCAGCCTTATAATTCCACATATATCCTTTCCTCACAGAAGTCTGCATATGGCTAGCCACAACCCAGGTGATCACTCTCACCAACTGGAGGAAAGTGTGAAACCCCACTCACAATTACATCCTCTAATGAAACGATCAGATCCACAACTTTCAATCTTCGTATGCCCTCCTTTACATGCAGCCTGAGATAGTTATCTCTCAAGAATTCGAGAAATACATTTTCCTTATTCACAAATGCTATCTCTTCATTCCAATCTATACTGCCATAATTAAAATCACCCATAATAATTATTCTTCCTTTGTTCACTAATCCAAGTTGTTTATACATTTCTTCATCACCACCCTCCACATTCCCACGCCTACTAAAATCTAACTAAATATTTCTTCCTTTCAACCTCCACATTACACCACACTGCCTTATAACCATTGCCACTATTTCCCTCTTTCATGTCTACCTTATGTGGGCATAATTCCCCTGCTATCATTAGCATCACTCACTCTCCTTTCTTGTCCTTTCTATCCTTGCAAAAAATACTGTATCCTTCCATTTCTATTCCTGTTAGAATATCATCTTCATTCAACCATGTTTCACTTATTCCAATAATTTTGGGATGAATAAACTTAATCAGTAAAACTATTTCATCTCCCTTATTTCTGATACTTCTGGCACAGTAATTCATTTTTAGGTCTATAACCGAGTCCTATCCAAGCCATCACTTGTTAGTTGTGATTTTGTCACCACACCTGCCATCACCTCTATCACCACTTACCACATATATCTGCTCAGTTTCAACTTCCCCACCCACATCGCAATATATTCCATCTTCATTCACTGCCACAGTTGACATCCACTCTCCATATGCCAGGTCATCTCCCTGTCTACCCAAGCTTCCCCCTGTTTCTCTTGTATTCCCGTTCTCTCTTCATCTCTCACTCTACTGCTGTTTCCATTGCCAAGCACTTCTGTGTTTTTAATACCACTCTCCTGATTTTTCACTTCATCTCTTGCGCATATCACAGACTGTTTTTCCAGCTAGCAATGCTTTCTCCAGTGCACTCACTCCAAATCCATTCAAATGCAACCCATCATGCCTGTATAATTCCATTCTTCCCTTATCTGCCCAAGAAATATCAACATATCGTATTTTTCCATGTATAAGACGATACTTTTTTCTAAAATTTTTAGACCAAAAATTGAGGGTTGTCTTATACACGGGGGGGGGGGGGGGGAATAACTGGTTGAGAGACCCACATTTGCCGTGGCGAAATTACCGGTACCTTGTCTCCGTGAGCAGGCTTCTGCCAATCACCAGCCTTTGTTAACTCTTTGATTAACGATTAACAAATTAGCCGAGCAAATAAGAAAAAAGTGATCATTATGAGCGATTTTAATTATGGCAATATAGACTGGGATGATGAGATAGCAATTGGAAGTAAAGAAAATGAGTTTCTTGAGGGACAATTACTTCAGACAGCATGTAACAGAGGGCACACGAGGATTGAGGGTCTTGGATTTGATCATCTCATTAGAGGATGTAATTATAAATGAGGTGTCCAATCACCCTTCAATTGGTGAGAGTGAATCATGAAGTGATTACTTAGGTGTTGCCAGCAGTATGAGGACCTCTGTGAGAAAAGGGAATATGTGGAACTATAAGGGTGGTGATTATGAAAAGCTAAGGAGACAGCTTGCAGGTGTAGCATGGAATGAGGAGAGTTAGCTGAAAAGAGATCAATGATGCAGCACGGAAGATATTCAAGAATTATCTAGTAGAAGTAATGTCAAAATGTATTGCAAGGGTCAGAAAGTTAAATAAGGTAGGTGTGAAATGGATGAATGAAGAGATTAAGCATGAAATACGGAGAAAAAGGGCATTATAGAGGCAGCATAAGAGAAGTGGTCATAACCAGTTCCATTAGGATTATAAAGACCAGGCAAGGAGGGAGTTGTTAAGGCTCATACCTCACTTTTGCCTCCCTTAGTTGATAAGGGAGGCAAAAGTGAGGTATGAGCAGCAGTTAGCTAATGAAGCCAAAAAAGAATCCTAGGGAGTTCTTTCGATATGTAGCCAGCAAAAAAAAAAAAAAAAAAAAGAATGGTTATGGAAGGATGACATTGACTGGAGAAAATGGTATAAAGACAACTGTTGCAGAAGATATAGTGGAGATACTTAACGAGCAGGAGATAACTTGTGAGTTAAGGGCTTTTCATTCTTGTGAATGTGATTTCATGGAGAGATTGAGAGCAGTTGATGAAAGGGAAGAGAGTGACTTAAGTGAGAAAGAGGTGTATGGGGAGTTGAGCAAACTTGATGTTAATAAAGCTGTGGGACTTGATAATATATCACCGTGTATTCTAAAGGAATGTGCCAGGAAGTTGACATCTGCCTTAACATACCGTATTTTTCAATAGATAATGTGCACCTAATGTATAAAGAGGTGTATGGGGAGTTGAGTGATAATGTGCACCTAATGTATAAAGAGGTGTATGGGGGAGTTGAGCAAACTTGATGTTAACAAAGCTGTGGGACTTGATAATATATCACCATGTATTCTAAAGGAATGTGCCAGGGAGTTGACATCTGCCTTAACATACTGTATTTTTCAATAGATAATGTGCACCTAATGTATAACGTGCACCCCCAACATTTTCATCACTCCTTTTGATGTATAGATAACGTGCATGTGCCAACTAGCAGTAGAGTTAGGAAGTACAGACAGAGGACGGAGGAATTCTTTAAAAGCATGTGTGCTGCTAGTTTTTGAGAGAAAACTTGTGTGGGGTTGATGCTTGTCACTTTGGGAAAATAGATGAGGTTCCCATAAGTTTTGACATGCCTAGTTCTAGGACTGTGATTCTGAAGGGAGCAAAAGAGGTTTCAGTTGCTACAACAGGGCACGAAAGGTCTAACTTTACTGTGGTTCTCTGCATAACTGCAGATGGTTCCAAACTGCCATCGATGGTGATTTTCAAAAGAAAGACTGTTCCAAAAGGTTGTGATTCCAAAGATATTATTGTTATTGCTAATGATAAAGGTTGGATAAATTCTGAGGTTATGAAATTTTGGTTGGAGAATGGTGGCGAAAGAGAAAAATGACATTTTTTGACCCAAAATCTTTGTTAGTGTTAGATTCGTGTAGGGCACACATGACAGCAGGAGTTAAAACAATTGTAAGTATTCCAAATTGGTCGTCATTCCAGGTGGTTTCACAAAAAAACTCCAACCCCTTGATCTTGCAGTAAATAAACTGTTCAAAGACAATCTGCAGACTAAGGGGGAAGACTGGCATCCACAAATATAACAAAACAGGGCAGATGAAAAGAATGTCATATAAAGATATAGTTACATGAACTGTTGAAAGTTGGGCTGCTGTATGTGAAAACTGTGTTAGAAATGGTTTCATTAAAGCACAAGGGAATGCAGTGGTGTCTGGTGACAATGATTATGAAGCTGAAGAAATACCAAACAGAATTTTTAACACAAGTGATTCTTTCAATATTGAGTCTGACGAAGAATTTTTTTGGATTTCAATAGTGTAATGTTCAATAAATATTAAGTAATACTTCTACCTTAGTTTTGTTATTATATTTGATTTACCTCTCATACCTTTCAAATGTATACCGTGCATGTTCATTTTTAACAAATTTAGACTTTTTTGTACAGATAACGTGCACATTATTTATAAAAAAATATGGTATTTTTTTAATATGAGTCTTGCAGTGGGTCAAGTTTCAAAGGAGTGGAAGGAGAGCAAGATTGTGCACTTCATAAGGGAGGTGATAGAACTGAAGCATCTGATTATAGGCCTAACTGTGTGTTTTCTTTAAGGTGTTGTGGTTAAGTTGTTGAAGAAGCTTGTGAGAACTAGGATCCAGAATTGGGTATTATCTTTAATTGACAGAATGGATTTGCTAAAGGAAGATCATGTTTTAGTAATCTACTTAAATATTACAATAAGGTGACGGCTTCCTTGGACAGAGGAGAGGGATACACAGTAATATACTTAGATTTCGCAAAGGCTTTTGATAGATTACTGCATGATAAGTTGATAGTCAGACTAGACCAGATTGAATTGGATATTAGATTAGTGCATTGGATCGAAGACTGGCTATCTGATAGTAATCAGCAAGTTGTGTATGGGGGAGCAATATCCAGGAAGAAGAATGTCACTAGTGCTGTACCTCAAGGGTCTGTTTCAGGGCCATTACTGTTTAACTTGTATGTTAATGATATTGGAGAACATTTGGATAGAGATATTCAATATTCAGTTGTTTGCAGATGATGTAAAGTTGGGATGAACTATGAAGAGTAGAGAAGATGTTGTGGCCTTACAAGAAGACTTGAATAAATTAAGTAAATGGGAATGGGGATGCGAGTTCAATGTTGCAAAATGTAAGGTTTTAAAATTTGGGAAACAAAGATGGGATGTCGACTTTGTGCTTGGTGGGCATATATTGTCAGGTGGAGGAAATAGGAGATCTTGGGGTGATAGTGGATAAGGAAATGAAATTTAGGGGACACAATGCCAAAATTGTGAGGGAAGCACAAATACTTCTGGGAATGATGCAGAGGAGACTGACTTGTTGAAGTAGGGATATTCTTGTTCGATTGTATAAGGCTTTGATTAGGCCACACATGGACTACTGTGCCCAGATTTGGTCACCTGGTTTTCAAAAGGATGAAGAGAAGTTGGAAAGGGTCCAGAGGAGACTGACTAAGGTAGTTTCTGACCTCTGTAATGTCGAATATGAGGAAAGATTGAGAAGATGCAATTTACAGAGTCTAGTGGATATGAGGAAAAGTGGAGATATGATAGAGACCTTCAAGTTAGTAAGGGGTTGTTAAAGGATCAATGTTGGAGAGGTTTTACAGCAAACAGTGGGAGATTAGGGGAGAACCAGAGATCATTCCTGGAAGCTGTATACGGAGGGTGTGAGCAAGGGAGTGAGAAGCAGATTTTTTGCATGTAGAGTTGTGAATGATTGGAATGCCTTGCCTGAGAGTGAGTATCTGCAGAAAATTCGAGTGTGTTTAGGGTGTGGTATGATGAGCTGTGTGTATGATAAAAGGACCTCGTAGATCAGTTTTTGACTCTATGGAGTCTTGGGGTAATAATAATAATAATAATAATAATAATTTTTATCCAACAGAACAAATTAATTGCCACAAGCTGATTCACCTGAATTGCAGTTGTAATATTCAGAAATAGTGTTCATCCTCAGGTTCTGGACAACAGCTTATTAGCAGATTTCCTGATACGTACCCTCATGGGGTGTTAAGGCTATTATGACAGTTTATGATCAAGTTTAATAATAATAATTTCCTTTAATAATAATGTCCTATCCACAATTTTATTCCAAAGTCTATTAGTTGTCAGCACTCCTTTATTATCATATCTAAAATTTCATGCTTCTAAGGCATTTCTGACTGAATCAATCCACCTAAACCATGGTCTTCCTCTTGGTCTCTTTCCTGCCATCTTGGCATTAAACTCCCATTATGCTAATCTTATCTCTCTCTCACTCTACTTACGTTTCCACATCACCTTAGCTCTGCTTACGCATTCTTGAATGCTAACAATGTCAAGATCCTTTCAAATATCTTCATTTTTTAACATGAGTCTGCCATTGATGCCATCGGTTCACTCCCCTAATTTTTCTCAGAACCCCGATATCTGTGATCTCTCATCTTTGACCGAGTGTTTTATTTCTAACCCCAACTCCCAGATCGAGTCGGCATAGCACGTGGTGGGGAATTTGAGCTGTGCTGAAGAAAGTGCTTTTTAATCAGTGAATAGTCCATTTTTCTACGTTTTTGTAGTGCTAAGTGTTATCTGGAATATGAGTGTCCTTCAGTAGTTGTTTGTTGAAGTTAGTTGTTGCGATATTGTGTATTTTGGTTACCGAGAAGAGAGGGTCAAAATCGAATGCATAATGGTGGAAGACAAGAGAAAGGATAAGTTTTCATTATTTAGTTATTTCATTTTATTTATTTATATTTAGTGTACTTAATTGTTCTGTTTGTAATTGTTTGTACTTTTTCTTATAGTTATACTCCCTAATACTTATTTAGCGTTTATTTTTTTTTTACACTAATTAGCAACACTATTTTGAATAATGGCGGAAGCAGCAGTTAAAATTGCAAATGGTGTATCGCCAAGTCCCTCCCCATTTAAGGATTCCATTTTGCATGATATCATACAGGATTTTGTAGCATGAGGGACTTGCGGAATGTATGCGTCCCAGCGGTTGTATATGTGGCATGTGAGAGAAGGGGGGAAAACGTATATGTACAAAATGCAGGCAATGGGAGTAACTTGGTGATTTAGAAATGACCATAACTGACCTCGCTAAGACTATAATGACCCCGTTGAGTCAGATACGGGAGATTCTCCACATAGAGATGACTGATATGATAGAGGGCGAGAGAAGTATAAATAAAATAATAAGAGTGGGGAGTATGGTAAGGTTGAATGATTCTGAAGTTTTAGGAGATGGTCTCAATTGGGAGGATGGATGGCAAACAAGAGTGGCTGACTTACAGAGAGAGAGAGAGAGAGAGAGATGAGCTGAAAGCGCAGGTGGAATGTCTGGAGAATGAGATGAGAAGTGTGAAAGATGAGATTAGGCAAATGCAAGGCAAATCAGGGGAGGAGTGAGAAAGAGTCATGGGCATGAGAGAAGAAGAGAGAATAGGAACAGTATAAGAGAGGGAATGAGAGAGTTATGGGAGTGATAGAAGAGGAGAGAATGGGAACAGTAGAAGAGAGAGAATGAGAGAGAGAGTTGTATGAATGATAGAAGAGGTGAGAATAGGATAAGTGGAAGAGAGGAAATGAGTGTCAGATATAGGAATGATAGAAGAGGAAAGAATGGAAACAGCAGGAGAGAGGGAATGAGAGGAATGCAAGGGAACACAGGGACTAAGGATAGAGTGATGTCAGGAAGGCAGGTAAGTAGGGGAGCATAGAGAGAAAATTACAGGAGAGAGTGAGGGATGCATGTGAGCAATCGAGGAATAGGATGGTAAGAGGTGTAATGTATGGGGACTCAGTGATCCGTGGTGTTCAAGATAGGATGCATGAGGTGTGTTTGCCAGGAGGAACGATAGAAAGTGTGGCTATGGCAATTAAGAGAGATGAAAGGGTGGATGAGATGATTGTGATGTTAGGAACAAATGACTTGAGTGGTAATGTAAGTAGGGCAGCGAGAGATATAAGATTCCTGCCTGAGAGTGTACAAAAAAAGACACAGAGAGGAAAGATAGTGTGTGTGTGTGTTGCTTAGGTATGATAGTGACGAGCTGAGCAGAAGAGAGGTGATATTGAATGGCATAATAGCGAGAACGTGTCAGAAGAGAGGATTGGAATATGTAGATGCTTCGAGTGCATTTGAGAACAGAGAGGAATTGTATGCAAGAGACCTGCATTTGAATGAGGTAGGCATCTGGAGAGATTGCTGTTCTGACCGAGTCAGTGTGCCAGAGTGCAGATGGTAGCAGAGGTGGCCTCTTGTTGGAATGGGTACTTGGGAGAAGGGGGACGACATCAGGTACAAAAAAAGTTTAACACTGAGCCCAGTGTAGTCTAGAGGGGATAATGCTGGGTATAGAAACAATGGCATTTTTATGCTTTATACTAATCATCATCATCATCATACGTATCAAGGATTTAGGCCTAGCATGGCCTGTTCCGGCCTTAGAAGTCATCGTTGAATCGTTTAAGAGGACATCCTGGTTTTCTTTTTCCTAATGGCTTGTACTTTAAGGCTTGTTTTGGTAATCTTTCTGTTTTCATTCTTTGAATGTGTTCCATCCATTTATGTTTATATTTTTTAATTTTTTCTATTACTGGTTCTTGGTTTAATTCTTTCATAATATCTTCGTTTCTTTTGTGATCAAATAGGGTATACTTTGCAGTTTTTCTCATAAACTTCATTTCTGCTGTTGTTAATCTTTGTTTGTCTTTTTGTTTTATTGTCCAGATTTTGCTTCCATACATTAAGACCAGTAAGGCTAATGTATTGTATACTTTTAGCCTGGTTTGTTTTTGAACTAGGTTTGGTTTAAATATAGAGTTAATTACACCTGTTATTTTTAAATATTTTGCAATTTTTACATTTATATCTTTTTCATTTTCATATGTGATCATACATCCTAGGTAGTTAAATGAATTCACCTGTTCTAAGATCTTGTTATCTATTACTATTTTAGTTCTTGCTGGATCTTGTCCTTTAAAGGCCATAGTTTTTGATTTTTCTGTTGATATTATCATACCACAATCTTTGGATATCTCATTTAGATTTAAAATAGCTTTCTGTAAGTTATCTTCAGAATTTGTAATTATTATTTGGTCGTCTGCAAAGAGGAGAGTGTTTAAGTTAACTGCAGGTGAAAGTTTAATTCCTTGGTGTATATTTTTACTCCATTTTATTATTATTTCATTTAAGTAGATATTAAAAAGAGTTGCTGGTAATGCCTTTATACTAATGCCAGGAGTATTTGGAATAAGGGACAGGAATTGGTGGCACTGATAGCATCAGCCTAGCAAAAGATTATTGGGATCACCGAGACGTGGTTGACAGAAGAGGATATAATAACAGGAATAGAAGTTGCTGGGTACAGCATTTTTCATCAGTATAGGAAGGGAAAGCGTAGTGGTGGAGCATGGTGGACAGGAAGGGAAAGCGTACTGCTTATGATAAGTGACGACCTATGTCTTCTAAGAGTGGAGGTTTTGGAAGGCTGTGACACTAATGATTTTAAAAGTATATGGGGTGAGTGGAGGTGGACAAGACAGGATATTTAGTGGGGTGTTGCTATAGACCAAGGAACACAGAGGGTGGGGACTGGGAGATGTTGAGACAGTTGAGCGTGGCAAGTGCAAGAAGAATGATTGTTATGGGAAATTTTAACTACAGCAGTATAAATTGGAGAGAGGAAGATGCATATAGCAATAAGGGAATGGAATTTCTAGAATTCTTGAGGGACAAATGTCTTAGGCAACATGTAACAGAGGGAACAAGAGGTTCAAGAGTTTTGGATTTGGTTATAGAATCAGAAGAGTTGATAATAACTGAGATGACATCTCTCCCACCAGTTGGAGAGAGTGACCATATGGTTTTGACTTGGAAAATGATTAGACATGCAGGAGTATCAAAGAGATGGGAATGTATGTGGGATTATAAAGCAGGTGATTATAATAGTCTTAGACATCAACTTGGAGAAGTTTCGTGGAAGGAGGAATTGGAAGGCCGGGATATCATTAGTGCTTGGGAAATTGTAAAGGAATATTTGTTAGCAGCAATGGTAAGCTGTATTCCACGAGTGAAGAAAATGACACAATTTGGAGTAAATTCGATGACAAACAATATTAAATGCGAAAAAGAGGCTATGGAAGAGATATAAGGAGACAGGTGAAGAGAAGATGCATGAAGAATATAAGACACAGGCCAGGAGAGTGACTAATAAGATAAGGAAAGCGAAACTGGAATATGAGAAAAGATTGGCCCTTAGATCCAAGGAAAATCCTAGGGAATTTTTTAGCTATGTGGCCAGTAGGAGGAGAAATGACTGTGGAAGAATGACACTGTGGAATAAAAATGGGAATAGAGTGGCTGATGCAGAGGACATAGTAGAATTGTTCAATGAACACTTTATTGGAGTATTTCATCCTGGAGGAGTGAATTTGAATACTAGAGGAATAGGGCAGGTTCGAGGTTTAGAGGTGCAGGAGGAGAGTGTGTTCCAAATACTGAGTACTCTGGATGTCAGTAAAGCTGTAGGACTGGATGGTATTTAACCAAGAGTTTTGAGAGAATGTGCTAGGGAACTAACAGTGCCTTTGATCTGGCTTTTCAATGAGTCTGGCTGTGGGAAAGGTGCCCATGGAATGGAAGGAAGGTAAGATAGTGCCATTGCATAAGGGCAGTAGCAGACTGGAAGTGTCTAATTATAGGCCAATTTGTGTATCATCAATAGTTGTAAGATCTTGGAGAAAGTAGTGAGGGACCGTATACAGCATTGGGCAGATGATAGTAATGTTATCTGTGAAGAGTCAACATGGATTTGTGAAGGGGCACTCTTGTTTTAGCAGTATGCTAGCCTTTTATAATAAAGTTACAAGAGCACTAGATGAGGGATAGGCATATACTGCCATTTTCCTAGACTTAGCAAAGGCATTTGACAGGGTGCCACATGATAAGCTAATATTCAAGTTGCAGCACATGGGTCTGGATGTCAGATTGGTCAACTGGATTCAGGATTGGCTGTCCAATCCTGAATCAAAGAGTTGTGTATGGTGGAGCAATATCAAAGAGACAGAAGGTTACAAGTGGGGGTTCCACAGGACTCAGTACTGGGACCTATATTGTTTAACCTTCATATCAATGACATTGTCTGGATTGCAAGGGGATATTCAGTTGTTTGCAGATGATGCGAAGTTGGGAAGGGTTATTAGTAATAGTGCAGATGTGGTAGCCCTGCAAGAGGATTTGAATAAGTTAGATAGATGGGCAAATGAATGGGGGATGTCAGTTTAATGCAGCAAAATATGAGGTCTTGAGGTTTGGGACACATCGATGGGATGCTGCATACTCTATGGGAGGAGTTAAACTAGAGGAAGTAGGGGGAGACAAGAGATGGATGATTGATAGAAACCTGAAATTTAGGGAACCTATTGCAAAAGTAGTGAAGGTAACACAGAGGATTGCTACAATAATGAGAAGGACACTGACCTGCAGAGATAAAAGGGTTATCATTCTATTGTATAAGACTCTGATCAGACCACACTTAGACTATTGTTCTCAGATCTGGTCCCCAGGATTTGAAAGGGATAAATTAACTGTGGAAAGGGTAGAAAGGCGGATAACAAAGATGGTGTCAAGACTGTACAATGTTAGTTATGAGGATTGGCTGAGGGAGTGTGGACTGCAGAGTTTGGTGGATAGAAGAAGGAGAGGTGATATGATTGAGACTTTTAAACTGTTGAGAGGTGGTTACAGGGTTGACACTGGGGAGTGCTTCTGCTTGGTTGAACAGCAGGAAGGAGTCATGACAAGGGGGCCATCCCTGCAAGTTACGAAAGGAATGAGAAAGAGGATGAGGAGTGGTTTCTTTGAATGGAAAGTGGTTGAACCATGGACTGCATTGCCTGATAAAGTGGTGAGAGCGAGAATGGTCAATGTGTTTAAGGAGTGGTATGATAGACTTTGTGTTTCCTAGGAGGGACCTCCCTCGATGAGTTTTGATAGACTTTTTGTTTCTTAGAAAGGACTTCCTACGATGAATCTTTTGACTCCATGGAGGCCTGAATAATAATAATAATAAAAACTAGTTTGAAATACTGTCTTGCATACTTCTAGTTGGGTGTTTTGGCTAATTTCTCTCTTATTCCATATAAATCTATTCAGCTGGTTACCCACCATACCAGCTTTGCTTATTCTACTGTCTATTCCCAGATTTGACTTGCCATCTTCACTAAAACTGTGCCTAAATAGCTGAAATATTTTACTGGTTCTATAGGCTCCAATCAGAATGCAGTACATTCTGCTATTTTCATAGTTTGGTCTTTTTATTGGTGATTTTTATTTTCATAGCAAATTTGTTACAGCTGTTATTAAGTTTAGTTAGAGAATCCTGGAGACATGAACTATGCTTTGTTCCACTTTAAGATTGCAGCCTGTTCACAGGAGGGAAAATGCATATTCCTCCCTGCTGGGGAGTATAGATCTTGCTAAGCAGATACATCCACTCATCCTATGAAGGCAGATGCATGTTGCTGTTTTTATGTACCTGAAGCATGAATCCATGAATCTTTTGGTGAATGGCACACCAAATGAAGTAATCGAATTTTGGCTTCAATTTTACATCAAACCATCTTCCTGCATTTCTTTCAATTCTAACTGCTGACTTAAAACTTAAATATAGACTATGAATTGCTCTGTATAAATTTGTAATGTTATTGCTGATGCAATAAACTGTCCTACCTATAAATCTGCTAAACATTTGGCATCTGACCTCAACAACCATATTGGTAAGACATCCTACATAAGAAAAAATAACTCTTTATAACCACTGTAGAGAACCTTCAACTGGAGAAAAACAATGCATAGTAGGCATTGATGTGTTGTCTCTTTTCATTAATGTTCCTGTAAATAGTACACTAAGGCTTCCTTTCCAAAATATTCCTTCTAATATTTGTATACTCTTTAAGCACTACCTTAAGTTAAGGTATTTTAATGAAATAACCATCTCTTTAAATAAAATTGAAAGTGTAGCAATGGGCTCCCCACTTTCATTCATATTGCTAATTTATACAAATATAAGTTAGCACTTAAAAATTTAAAAAAGCACTTTGAAATGTTAGCACTTAATTCAGCCCCCACCATGACCACTCAAGCCCAAAGTATGGCTGAGGTATATAGATGATATCTTTTATTTGGCCACATGGCTGCTCTGTCCAACTTTTTGCAATTCCTCAACAATATCCATCCCCAAATACTTTTACAGTCAAAGAGGGAAAAAGCAGAGGCTCTGGCTTTCTCAGATACCTTAGTCACAAGGCAATTGGATGAGTCCCTCATCTGATTGCCTCATCCTAATAGTCTATCAGAAGCCCCTACACACACACACACAAAGTGGATACTTACATGCCGCTTTACACCACTTTACATCCTGCCCCAAAAAATTTGGAATTTTTAAAACTTTTTGGAAGAGAATGGTTACAACAACAAAAAAAGACCCTCACTAAATTCCTTAAAAAGAATACCCCCCCCCCAAACAACCACGCTATACACACACCATATCCATATGCTACATTTAAGGTACAACAGATAAACTGGGCTTGATTCTGAAACAACACAAAATCAGAAACTATAAACCTCTGGACAAATTAAGGATGGCCATATTCCTCTCTTCCCAGGGGGTTTACAGTATCCCCTTGTCAATGTGGAATCCAGTACTTTGGACAGAGAGGGAGGATCACCATGGTAAGAAAAAAAAAAAAAAAAACCATAAAAAATATATTTGGTATGGGCAATCAAAAAGAAGACCAGCACAAAATGTCTTAGATAAAAACCATTTCATCCGGTGGAAAAAAGCAAAGCTACTTTCACAAAGGTACAGATATGGTGGGTACACCATATCTGTACCTTTCAGTTCAGGTACAACAGATAAACTGGGCTTCATCTGAAACAACACAAAATCAGAACCTATAAACCCCATGGACAAATTAAGAATGGGCCATGATCCTCTCTTCTTCCTGGGGGGGGGGGGTCACAGTATCTCTCTGTCAATGTGGAATCCAGTACTTTGGAACAGACAGGATGGATTGCCATGGTAAGAAGAAAAAAAACATAAAAAATATATTTGGTATGGACAATCAAAAAGCAGACCAGCACAAAATGCATTAGATAAAAACCATTTCATCTGGTGGAAAAATACAAAGCTACTATACAGTCCTGGTTTAAATCACAGAAACTGCTCATGGAAGCAGCTCATGTGTTACAGAACCCAGTTAACTGTAATAGAGATGATGGTGATGTAATTCCCCATAAATTTTGGTGTACTACTTTATTTGTCCATCAGCAATAATCACAGAACATCACCATGGAGAGTCTTTGCTGAGTGTGCATTCTCCAAAGTGACTTTGATAATGCTTCAGCTGCTGAAACATCAGGTTGTAAATACTTAATTTAGTTATTAAATTATTTATTTCACTCCTATTTTTATGTAGTTTATTACAGATATTTCAACATGAATCACTACAAGTGTGGAAATCTCAATATGGAAATACTTGGTATTCATGGTATTAAAAAAGGTCCAGAGAGGATTGGCTAAGGTGGCTGGTTTTGGGGATGAGGAAGAGAGATTGAGGGAATGCAATTTGCAAACCTCACGAATAGGAGGATTGGGTATATGATTGAGATGTTTAAGTTGATAAGGGATTGTAACAGGATTAATGAGGAAGAAATTTTTCATAGAATGGGACATGGAGGTAGAACAAGGGGGTCATCCCTGGAAACTATATAAGGAGTATGTTAGTAAAAGCATAAAATACAGTGTACCGATGTTGGACACACTGAATGAGTTTAAAGTATGGTTTGATGAGCTTTATGCATAACAGTGTGTACCCTCTGTGATGAGTCTTTTGGTTTCAGGGAGGTCTGGTGTTAATAATAATAATATTAACTATAATAATAAATGAGGAAAAAATATCCTAATCCTATTACTATTTCTGTTCACGATATTGTTATGCATTCATACAAACTAAAGAATATCCAAGCAAAAAAAAAAGCTAAGAAAGTGAATAAACGATGATCAGTAACTTACTGTAGCAATGCAAAAGGGAATATTGTTGCGACAATCTGGACATGACAATTCGGTCTCAGGTAGCATGTATCCACAATATGGACAGGATTTGTTAGGCTCATCTTCTTCTTTCGTTTTTTGTGGTTTCCTATGAAAATAAGCTATATAGTACTTCTCAATTTTTATTTTTATATCAATCAAACCTCCATATACATAGTTCGTGAACTTTTTACTGTTAATAAGCAAATATTTTCTCAATATCTGAATAAATGAGAATTAACAGAATTAAAAAATCTGAAAATTATATATTTGCTTGTTTTTTTAAAAAAATTAAGAGGTCTGAACCTGAGAAAGAGAGTGGGATCAAGTATTACAAATTGTTGTAAGATATTGGCTTACAATAGTATTTGCACAAGTATAACAGCAATCTGAAAGCATCACTCAAAATATTTCAGTGGATAGAAGGTGCTACATGTGATGATTTTTGGTTTCCAAAAGATAAGTTCTTTCTTCAAGTATTTAATGATAATTAACTCATTCTTTCTTTCTGCATTATTATATTTAAAAGCATTTGTTTCTTTAATTGTATGGGTTGTGTTTAACTGAGTGGTTTTTCAAATCTTTGGGCAATTTCAATGTATGTGCTTTTGTTCACTGCTGCATGTGCAAAATCTATACAGTTTGTGGAATGAGAAATTTATGGAAAGAGAATGAAACTGAAGAGAAAATAATCACATGTAGCACCTTCTATCCATTGAAATATTTTCAGTGATGCTTTCAGATTGTTGTGATACTTGTGCAAATACTATTGTAATCCAATATCTTACAACAAGTTGTAATACTTGATCCCACTCTCTCTCTCTCTCTCTCTCTCTCTCTCAGGTTCAGACTTCTTAATTTTTTTAAAAAAAACAAGCAAATATGTTTTAAGAGTGAATGCCAGAAATGTGAGGAGGGTAAGAATAATGGTGGTGAGAAGAAAAGATGAAATGCATGAAAATGTGTATGGCAAGGTTGATGTTGCAAGTGGTATGAGTAACTGCAAGAATGAAACAGTAGAAAATGAAGAGAATAAACAGATGGCAATAGATAGGATACCACCACTTATGTGGAGTTCTCACAGATCCTCTCGCATACCACAAATGTGGTATGCGAGAGGATCTGAGATGGAGATATGACCACAAATGAGTGAGTGCACAGATTGTGCAGGAGGAATAGTGGATGTGAGGAGTGAGTTTGAATGGATTTGGGGTCAGGAGGCTTGAAAAAGTGTTGTTCAGTGAGAGTTCAGAAGTGCAAAGTCAGGGAAACATAAATGTTTAAGGGGAGCAGGTGAGACGGGATCTAGGCAATCTAGAGGTGATTAAGTGGGAGAGTGACACATAATACTAAATATAGCTCCCCAGGTTCTTAACTTTAGTGGACTAAGCAACACAAGGTGTAAGGAAAGTGGTGGGATGAAGAAAGTATTGCATTTTATGCATATACTAATGTCAGTAGTATTCTGAATAAGATCAAGGAGTTTTTGGCATTGGTTAGCTCAACTTGGCCAAACGTTTTAGGCATTGTGAGAGTTGGTTGACTGAGGATGATATAGTCAGAGGAATAGAATGTAAAGGAGATAGAAGGAACGAGAGAGAGAATTAGAGAGGATAGAAGGAACAAGAAATATAGTCAGAGGAATAGAATGTAAAGGAGATAATATCTTTAGAGAGGATAGAAGGAACAAGAAATATCGGGTGAGAGGGGTTCTGCTGTCATTAGCTTTGCTACTGAGAGCAGAAGAACATTAGGAGGGCAGGAATGCAGAGGGCAATTCATTTGAGAGAATGGTGCGAGATAGAAGCCAACAGGGTGAAATATATAATTGGTTGTTGCTATAATCCAGGGAGGGGGGGGGTATAAAGTAGGTATTCACCATTGTAAAAAAAAGTAGAAAGTCTTCTCACATGATTACTAAGTAAATTATACTTGACAAGAAATTATATTTTTATTTAATCCTTTATCCAAACACAAGCAAACAAAGTTTGCACATGAGGTATCTTCATGACTAGGCTGTTAAATTCACATCAGCTGCCTTAGTATCCATAATGCAAAACATGTTTTTTTTTTTTTTTTTTGACCTGTATAATGCTATGCATTAAGGAAGGATCACTTGCATTATGGGATACTAAGGCAAATGCCTTTGCTTGGGCTGGGATAAAGGATTAAACAAGAACATAATTTCTTGGCAAGAATAATTTAGTTAGTGAACAAGTGGATAAATATAAGACATCTATCTCTGATTCTGAGTATTATAATAATGAGGTGATACACCTTTTTAACTGCTTGTATATGGGAAATATATGAATTCTGCATTAATTCAATCTTGATCTTTGCCAACTCAATTTTGAGCTTAGAAAAGCAGATAACAATTGCATTAACAGCTGCCACCGAGAATGTGCATTCACACAAACTCTGACCGACTTTCGGATGAAATTAAAAAGCTGAGCTGTGAAAAGAATAGAGACGGGGCCAATATCACAGAACACTGGCACCAGAAGCAGCAGTTGTAATCTTAATTCCAAAACCAGGAAAAGCAGCATATCTTCTCCACAACTATGGCCTAATTAGGCAGCTTTCCTGCCTGGGAAACATAACTGAGAGGGTAACACTAATAAGACTGCAAAAAAGTCACTAAAGAATTAAATCTCATCCCTGATGAGCAAATTGGATTCTGAGAGAACCCACAAAACAAGTTCTCAGAGTCCTAGAAAACATCAGTATAGCCTTCGACAGGAACCAACATACATAAGGGTAACCTTCCTGGACATTTTTTTTTAATATAGTGAAACCTGTGGGGTATCCATAACTATAGAATAACAAGTATGCCACAGTAAATAACTTTTTTATTATGTAAATATTTCATCTCATGTATCATAAGATATAATCAGTACAGTTATTGAACAGCAAAAGGAACTGAATTCCAAAAACAGTAGTGTACATGCTTAAATTGAAATCCCTCTACATATACAGTTGAGTGGTCATAGGTTAAAACTATTAGGCTGAAATTAAAATTAATTATATTAAATTAAAATATAGTAGATAACACAATCCAACACAATTTTTGCTGACTTTTATATGAGACTTGTTTTTTTACTAATTTGGGCGTGCTGATTTCAAATATCAAACCCATTTTTCTCTATCACGTCAGGTTTTTCCTCTATGGCATTTTCTTTTTGCTAATTTGTAAGTTTTTGATAGTTTTAAGGAAGCAGTACTATTTAGAGGATCAAAAAAATCGATTTTTTAATATTATTTTCTGAAAGTATGTACTTTTAAAAATCTGTTCCTAACTTTTTATCAAGAAATTCTAAAAATTGATGAAGATATAGCCTATTATTCAAAGCGGTGCACAGATCAGAATCGGAGCGCTCACCGCTCTTGCTTGTTAGTAAACGAATAAATGCATAAGAACTTGCAACGGCACGTACTGGCACTTTGAATGCGAGAGAGGTTAATTAGATACATAACTACTTAACAATATTCATTAAAAATTACAAGAATATTTATAAAAAAATAACAATTTTACTTACACATGAGTTTCAGGGAATAAATTTTTGTTTGTAGCAATTTCTGCTGTGTGTTCTGTTTTGGCAATCCCTTTGAATACGCCAACAGTAGTCGGCCATCATGTGAGAATCCCATCTTCCTTGGTACCGATCTTCCATAGTTTTTAAGTCTTGATGAAATCTTTCGCCTTGTTCATCGCTTACAGCACCTAAATTCTCGGGAAATCTATCAAGATGACTGTATAAGAAATGAAGCTTTATACTCATGTTGCAACCTAGGCGCTGGAAATTTTCAAGCATTGTTTCCACTAGATCTTTGTAATTGCACGCTTTTTTGTTTCCAAGAAAATTATTCGCAACCATCGTAAATGAAGTCCAGGCCCTCTTTCTCAATTTCATTCATAGAGTTGATGAAATTTGGGTCTCTGATTAAAGTTCTAATTTGCAGTTCATCAAATACACCGGCTTTAATTTTTTTCATAACTAAGGCGTGGAAATTTTTCACATATGTATTGGAAACAGTCACCTTGTAAATCTAAAGCTTTAACATACTGCTTCATAAGACCTAGTTTGATGTGTAGAGGTGGAAAAATGATTTTTTCTCTGTCGATTAAAGGTTGATTTATAACATTCTGTTCTCCAACATTTAAGGATATTCTAAGAGGCCAATGTTTCTGACTCCAGTGTTGGTTTCTAGCTCGACTATCCCAGAAGCATAGAAAACACGGAAACTTTGTATATCCTCTTTGAAAGCCAAGTAAAAAGTTCACCATTTTAAGATCCACAAGGATGATCCAGTTATGGTCTGTATATTTTAATAACTTCAGAACCTTTTTAATGTCCTCATATGTTTCCTTTAAGTGGACTGAATAGCCAATAGGAATTGAGCCATATACATTCCCATTGTGTAGTTAGACACACTTGAGACTTCTGCTTGAACTGTCGATAAATAAACCCCACTCATTTGGATGATATTGTACAACACTCATTTCAGTTAGTAAACCTGACACATTGTTACGGTAAACAAACCCACACTTGTGTTTAAAATATTGTACAAGATTACTTTCCCTGCTACGATAAAAAGTTATCTTCGTGTCTTCTGCTCCAGTAAGTTTTTTTCATTTAATCTTGAAGCTAACAATTCCGATGATTCCTTTGATAGGCCCAAATCTCTTACTAAGTCATTCAATTCCGCTTGAGTAAAACGTTGCGGTCCAGAACTAGAAATTAAATTTTCATTGTCTAAATCAACATCCAGGTCTTGCTCCTCAAGAACATCTGGCATATCCCGATCATGCTAGTTCTCAAGTAAAGGAATTCCTTTATAAATTGGCATAGCTATTTCATTGCAATGAGCAACTGGCCGAATTGTTGAGTCAAAATTTGGATACACAATTTTTTTCTTATTCTTCTCATTATAACCAGAAGTCTGAACTAAACAAAAATTGCAATCATCTACGTGATTTTTCAGTTCACGGCAAATCATTGGAATGCCAAAAGTTAATTTTTGGCGTTTTCCCTTGCTCCACTGTCGTAAATTTTCTACACATGATTTACACACTTTATTTGGAGCCAATGACTTGTCCTGATCTGCAATTTTTATGTCAAAGTATGCAAAGTACACTTTCTTAACGAAATCAGTGATATTTGTCCTTTGACTGTGAACATAAAGCTGCCACAAATGTAGCAGAAGGAATCTACACTATTGACACAATTTCGAGTAGTAGACATGATGTATTTTCTTCACTGCCGACTAACATGCAATTAACAAGACAAAAAAAACCAAATACTTTATTGAAACGTTATAAGCGCTCATCATACTTTCACGATCGATTAACGATTGATTGATTTCGATCGTTCTTTGTCTGCTATGATGCATTTAGCAATCATTTGTTTTAGGCAGTTGTCATCGCCTACTTTTCATCACCTAAATGTATTAGGTCGGTTATCGGCCTCTCTCGCATTCAAAGCGCCAGTACGTGCCGTTGCAGGTTCTTACGCATTTATTATTTTACTAACAAGCGAGAGTGGTGAGCATGCCGATTCTGATCTGCGCACCGCTTTGAATAATAGGCTATATCTTCGGGAAATTTTCGAATTTCTTGATAAAAAGTTAGGAACAGATTTTTAAAAGCACATATTTTCAGAAAATAATATTAAAAAATCGATTTTTTTGGTCCTCTAAATAGTACTGCCTCCTTAAAACTATCAAAAACTTACAAATTAGCAAAAAGAAAATGCCATAAAGGAAAAACCTGATGTGATAGAGAAAAATGGGTTTGATATTTGAAATCAGCGCACCCAAATTAGTAAAAAACAAGTGTCAGATCATAATCAGCAGAAAAAAAATTTTTTTTGTTGGCCAGTGTAATTATTTGATACAATGGAGGATAACAATTTCTCAAACTTTTGGAATAGTGAGACAGTCATTTCAATTAAGATTAGGTCTAAGATGGTAAGGCTTCAGCACTTTCTTTATAATAACGTTCATGTTTATATATATGGATCTATGTAGTAGCTTAGCATTTTGCCATTGGATCCTGTGGTTAGCACTTTCAATTCCATGTTGTGCAAGGCCAGATTTCTGAAGTTTGATAAGGTGGATGTGGTCTTGATGTTCAGAGATACATTTATTTATAGATCTTTCTGTTTGTCCAACATGGAATTGAAAGTTACTTGAATATGATACAGCAATCCCTCGATTAATGCTCCTAATGCATTCTTTGTTGGCGCATTAATCGAAAACGCACTAATCGAATATAATAACCTATCTATTTAGAGGTCGGAATCACTCAACTTCTCAGAATGAAATTTAATTAACTCAGATTCATTTGAAAAGCCTCTAAAATCATTTGCACAATGTGGAAGAATGTGCTTCTAAATGGCTCGCAGATTGCTAGCAGTAATTTCATTCGACTTTGCGACTTTATAACTAGGCTGAGATTTCTCTGATTTCTAGAAAAGTCTTGAAATGCATTTGCTTCCAAAAAAAGGCCGGTTTCATCGACTTTAAATATTTGTTGATCACAAATATTTATCCCTTCTTACACAATTTTCTTCAAAATCTCTGGATATCTCCTTATCTGCACTTGTAGCTTCACCTGTGATGATTAGAACATTATGTAGGTTATTTCTCTTTTTGAAATGCTCAAATCACCCAGCATTAACATGGAATTCTTCTTCTTTTCCATCATTGATAGCCCTTTCTTTCCAGGTTACAAAGAGACAATGCTTTTGATTTAATAAGGCCAGTGTTTAGCGGGATCCGTTTTTGGTTACAATCTTTGATCCATGCAAAAAGAAAGTTTCTCTAATTCAATCATTATAATACTTTGATTTCGAGTGCATGCATGATGAACTTGAAGCAGCCTTACCTTTCTCTTTGTATTCAGCAGTTGATTCATTCATTTTTGTGTTCTTGTGCTATCTTTGCTCTGGACTCGCCTTGTTCATTTTTCTTTATTATTTCAAATTTTTCATCCAATCAGATTACTTTTCGAATCATTTTCACACTTCTGTTTTATGCTCACTAATTCTTTTACTTGTGATTAAAGGTTAGGAAAATAATTTCAAATAAAAAAGTAAGGAAAACAATTGCATGGTAAATTTGGAACATAGTGTACATGGAAATAGTGTAGTATGCCATTAAAAAATAACTTTGCAAAATGTCTTAAATTGGTAACTAAATTATTTCATCCTGGTGAGTGATTTTTTAAAATAGTTAGCAAAAAAAAATGTATAGATCGAAAATTTTTAAAATCTGTAACATTTATTTTTAAAATGTATATAGGTGCACTAATCAAATTTTAGAGGACACTAATCGAATTTGGCTATCGAAAAAAAATGACGCACTAATCGAAAACGCACATTAATCGAGGGATTGCTGTACTTTGTTTATGCCAGGTAGCATCATTAGTAAGAGTTTGTCTTATGGAGAAGGTAGCAAGTCGTGAATTTGATTGATGGGTTTGTAAGTAGCAATGAGGTGATATTTTTCATAATTTTTGCCAACTGTTCAGAGATGCCTTTAATACATGGTATAGGAGTCCTGTGGGCTTCTTCTTGTCTGGGTTGATTTGTAGGAGGGTGGTTAATTATTATTTGGGTTGTTATTGGATTATGTTCATTTAGTAAGGCTGTTTGATAATTTTCAACTCTTGTTTTAGAGATTCTTCAGAAGAACATGCCTTTCCTCTAGATAATGGTGAGCCATGGGTTCACCATTATCCCTCCCCCTCCATCCTATTGCTAACTTTTACATGGAACATTTTGAGCATTGTGTTCCAGATTCCTCTCCTTTAAAACCCAAAGTCTGGCTTAGATACATTGATGATGTTTTCGCTATCTGGCCACATGGCCATCAGACATTAGACACTTTCCTCAGTCACCAAAACAAACAACACAAACACATACAATTCACAATTGAGATTGAAAAGCAGAATAGTTCCGTTTCTAGATACACTTGTTGCATGTCTTCCTTCTGGCAGTCTTTCCTTCACTGTTTACTGGACACATACTGGCCAATATATACACAAAATCTCCTACCACTACCCAACACAAAAACTAGGGGATCATTAAAAAACAGGGCTTTGAAGATTTGCTCCAATGAACAAGCACTTAAAGATGAATTAAAAGTTATCAGCAATACCTTCCTAAAAAATAGTTACAGCCAAAATACTATCAACAAAATTCTGTACAAGACCTCACTTAAAAACAAAAATAAACAAGACTACAATAAAACTGTAACTATTCCATACATTAAAGGGATATCAGACAAACTAAACAGAATAATACAAAAATACAACCTTAAAGCCACTTTTAAACCTCCTGCAAAATTAAAGAACTTACTCAACTCATCCAAGGATCCCCTCCCTCTGCTGGCCTACCCTGGAGTATACCATATTCACTGCACCTGTAATTTGCCCTATATAGGGAAACAGGACGCACAATTCCTATAAGAAAAAAAGGAACATACACATTAAATATAATAACTATGGTCAAGCTAGGGTGCTTAAGGGTCAAAGCTGTATAACTGAGAGGAGACCTCCACATAGCCTTTAAAGGAATGCAGAGAACCGACCAGGGCTTCTGACCTAATGTCCAATCCTCACCTTCTCGTGGTGCACCCTGTTGGGTATCTACTTGGATACTGAACGAACGAGGATGGGCTGGCAATTTGGGATATAGCCGACCAAACTGTATTCTTATTGGTTAAACCAAAATAAAAAGATGATGGTACAACATGACAAACTTTCATGCCGGCTGAGGCGTCGCCCAGTTAAACAAGGCCCCCGTTGTTTTTGCCAGGGAACCAGGGCGAACAGCGAAAGAGCTACTGGAACAAATCTGAAAACACACCCCACGCAACAACACCAGAGTTAAAGATCAGTACTATCAACATAAGAAGCCTGAATGGCAAAGAAATGGAGCTAGCTGAGGAATTAGATAAGTACCAGATTGACATAATAGGGGTGACTGAAACAAAAAAGGCAAAAACTGGTGAGATCTTTCTGAGTAATATATACAAAATGTTACATTCAGGCAAGGCAATCAAGAAAAAGAAGGAGTAGCCATTGTATTCAACACTAAATATGAAGCTAATCTTCTTGAATGGCAGGCGCAGGCAGTCTCAAGTAGAGTGATGTGTGCAAATATCAGAATGGGGAACTGGACAATGAGACGTATTTGATCCTATGGTCCCACAGAAGGTTCTACTAAGATAGAAGTGGAGGAATTTCTGATGATTTAGAAAAAGCAACTGACACAATGAAAAAGGAAAAGTTGGTCCTTGTTGGGGATCTAAATAGCAGAGTAGGAAATGATTGTCAGACATACAAAAATATATTGGGGAAAATTTGGAGAAAAGAGCAAAGCTAATAATAATGGCAAATATTTGTTGGATTTCTGCTCAAGACATGGACTGGTTATTACTAACACCATGTTCCAACATAAAAATGTGCACAAATTCACATGGAGAGAAGAGGCAAGGAATAAGAAAAGTCTCATTGACTATGTTGTTGTTGATAGTGATGTTTTCTCTCTGGTGCAGAACACCAGAGTGTATACAGAGGATTTGAAATTGGAAGTGATCACTATTCAGTCTTGAGCAGGATAAAATTGAATTTCATATTGAAAAGAATAACATGTAAGAAAGTTTTAAAGTGAATGAAAGTTGAGCAGCTGTCAGATGTGAACTGTAGACTAAAATACACAAAGTTTATTAAAAAAAAAAATGAAAGAGTTTGAGAACAGGAATCAAACCTTGGAGATTAAGTGGCAAGCCTTGAAGAAAGCCCTGATTGATTCAGGCAAAGAGGCATGTGGTGAGATTGTCTGCAAGGATAGAAAAATCAGAACTCCATGGTGGACACAAGAAGCTAAAGAGGCAGTGAAGGAAAAGAAGAAAGCATATCAAAAGTTCCTGGCAAATAAGTCAGCTTGTGCTCTTAGAGAATACAGAGACAAATGCAAGAATGCTAAACACTGTGTAAAACTAGCTAAACAAAAGTCATGGGAGGACTTTGGCAAGAATATAGAAAATAAATATCAAGAAGGTATCAAAATATTCTGGAGGTTGTTGAAGAAGCTTAGGAATGGAGGAAAGAGTGCTGCAAAAGGAGTTAGAGATGATAAAGGTGACATGAAAACAGGAGAAAAATATATCCTTGAAATATGGAGTAATTACTTTGAAAAACTGCTAAATGAAACAAGCAGTGATGACAGCACAGTGATAAAAACAAGCATGCAATCAGGAATATATATCCATACTTGAAGTAGAAAAAGTCATCAAAGGCTTGAAATGTGGAAAGGCAGCAGGAGTAGATGATATTCGACCAAAAATGCTGAAGTATGGTGGTATAAGAGTCTTACAGTGGCTGCACTGCATAGTTCAGAAAGAAAGCCTGGACAGAGGGACGAATTGCTGATGACTGGAGTAGAGCTCTCATAGTACCCATATATAAAAAGGGAAATAAAACTGAATGTGAGAATTACAGAGGTATTTCCCTACTGAGTGTTCCTGGCAAGATCTATGCAAGTATACTTGAGAAACGGTTGGGATGAATTGTGGAAGAAAAGCTGTGTGAAGAACAAGCTGGATTCAGGCCAAATAGAGGCTGTCAGGATCAGATCTTCACTTTACGACATATAGTTGAGAAAGCATGGGAATATAACAAAGATCCGTATTTAAGTTTTGTCGATCTATAAAAAGGCATATGACAAGATGCCAAGAGAGAAGCTATTCAATATGCTACAGTTATATGGTGTCAATGGGGCATTATATCAAGCAATATTTAGTCTTTATTTGAGTTGTAAGTCAGCAGTTAGAATTGAAGGAAGTACAGGAAGATGGTTTAATGTTAAATCCGATGTGAGACAAGGATGTACATTATCCCCTCTGTTATTCATTATCTATATGGATCACATTATGAAGGAAAGTGGTATTAAACATGATATCAAAATTGGAGATGTTAATGTCAGCTCTTTGCTTTATGCGGATGATGTTATACTTCTAAATAAATCTGCTACAAGTCTGCAAGATTCTATGACTAAATTGAATAATTGTTGTAATAGATATGGTATGAAGGTCAGCAATAAAAAGACAATGACAATGAAAATAGGCAGAATCATTGAAAATGTCCACTGTATTGTGAATGGAGAACCGGTGGAACAAGTAAAACATTTCAGCTACTTAGGCATGATTTTTAGTGAAGATGGTAAATTAAATATAGAAATAGACAACAGAATCAGCAAAGCTGGTATGGTGGGAAGTCAATTGAATAAATTCATATGGAATAAGAGAGAAATTAGTCGGAACACTAAATTAGCTGTATACAAGACAGTGTTCAAACCAGTTTTAACTTATGGATCTGAGAGCTGGGTCAGAAGTAAAACACTTGACCAAAGACTAGAGACCGCAGATATGAGAGTCCTGAGAAAGATTATAGGCATGAACAGATGGCATCAATGGCAATATCATATTAAAAATTAGGATATTGAAAGAACTTGACATTGTCAGCATCCAGGAATGCGTTAGCAGAGCTAATCTCAGGTGGTATGGTCACTTAAACAGAATGGGTGAAGAAAGATTAGCAAAACAAGTGTTCTCTGCCAGGTTGGCAGCAAAAACGACCCAGAGGAAGACCAAGATATAGGTGGATTGATACGGTACAAAGTGTCTTAGATGATAGAAATATAAGATCTGATAATGTTGGAGTCTTGACAAGTAACAGACTGATTTGGAGGAAAATTGTAGATAGAAAGTTAGTAATGATGTAAATTTTTCATGTAGTACTATCATATATTGTACATCCCTTGAGGGTATATGGCAGGAATTTGATGATGATGATGGTCAAGCTGGTCTTTCTGATCATGCCCCTGAACACTTTACATAGATATAACTGGAAAAGCACCTGATGTTTACATCACACCAAAACATGGTATGAGTGTAAATTTGAGGAGGCCTGTGAGATTCTTATCAATCACCCTAATCTTAACAATGATGATGGTATAAAAATCCCAAGCATATGGAAGGCACATATTCTACCCACTTAACCTTTCTCTCTAAGAGTTAGTTATAAATAGGATCATAGGTAATCCAGGATCCTGAATCTAATATAACAAATGTCATGCTAAATTAGGACATCATTTTTACTGTAACAAAACTATCTATATGAAAGAATGTTTCTCTGATGTTGTCTTAAACAGAATATAGCTTTGATGTAATTAATTTATTTTATTTCATTTATTTATTGTAATTTTATTTTATTTTCACTAGAGGTCAGGCCAATATATAACTGTTGATCAAACCATTGTCTCTTCAATATACTATGTAAAATGTAATTTAGCTTGTCTCTATGTATATATATATATATATGTGTATATACTCCAGATGATGACTATCTCCTTTCCACTCAACTTCTTTTCCATGTTGTAGTTCCTGGTTGTTTCCTAAGCTTTTCATAATCACAAGCTCTGTAGTTCCACACAAATTCCTTCTTCACAGAAATTTTCATATGACTGGCAACAACCCAGGTGAGTATTTCGTAGTTACTCTCCCCAACTAGGGAAAGACTAAATCAAAACCAATGCCACTATTTTCCCCTTGTATCTCAACTTTGTACAGACATAATTTCTCAACTGTCATCATCAGCACTCTCCCTATCCTGATGAAATGCATCATATCCTTCCATTTCTATTCCAGTCAGGATATTATCCTCATTTAACCATGTTCCGCTCATTCCAACTATTTGCAGGTGAATTAACTCCATTAATGCAACAATTTCACGTTCCTTATTTCTGATACTCCTGGAATTTGTAAATAAGCATAGTGTTGGATCCTACTTCTTCTCAATCTATACTTTGGATCCGACATGATTACTATTACGATGTTCTTAACTAATTGATAAGTTGTAAGTTGATTTCTAATTCAAATATAAAGAAAATTTATATTTAAAGACTGCGCCACTTTATATCTGAATTAGTTCAAGAACTGAAGATAAACCAACTCTCAACTACCCTTCCTTTAAATGTTGTTATTATATATACTGGTCAAGAATATTTAACTTACTTAATTTACCTGCTTTGGTTCGAATATTTTATGAATGGTGCAGTAAAAGAGATTCAGGCAAAATACAACTTTTGATTAACAAAAACAAACATTTAATTTTAGAGTCACAAATTTTACACTTAAGTTCAAATCAGTAATTAAGATATCACAAACATTTTAGCTTCTCTGATAAGTTCAATCATACAGACTCAGACAAAGGTAAATCTGTTATCTCTATAATACAGTCTTCTCACAGTTCCTTAAGTTCCAAAATACAATAAAAATTTCAGTAACACCTCTTCACAAACAAACGTCTTTAATTTTACACTTCAACTAATTCTCCGCAATAGTTATTGTTATTATAGGGAAATTCTAGGATGAAACTCACACACTTCTCTGTATAGGAATATTAATGGTTGGAATAATCTTACTGATAATCTTCTTTCTTCATCAACTTACACACAAACACTTTTTATAACCGTAAACATTTTAAACAGTATACAGCACTCATTAAAATAAATCTTCTAAGCAATAACTGAATTAATCATCAGTCACAATACACATAAACAAACGCTCTTGCATGAAGTACTACTGATCACTCATGAATTAAGGCAATACACAATAATTCCTTATCTTGAGGTTTCATATGCACAGTTGTTCATTCCTCCTGCATTCAAATAATTCTTTAGGCACTATAATTCTAAACACAGCTAACGGTAAACTTCAACTTTACAGCTGCTACTATTCTCTAGTAACTTCGTGCTTTGCTTCAAGGTTCCGTATGTCCTTGAAAGGTCGGCGCTGAAATTAAATCTCGACTCAAGTATCGCTAGTCTATTTAATAGTCTCTCAGCTGTTTTCCTTAGCTATAATTGTATTCTACAACTTATTAGCTAACTGCTTCTCGACTAGTAGACTTAAATTAGCTGCTTGAGTGACTTGCCGACTCTCTAATATCGCACTCTGATTCCCCGAATGCCAATTCTCTCTCTCTATGTTTCCTATCTATCTCCTTCTCTCTCACCTTCTCTCTTACCTTCTCTTTTCTCTTCTTTTTTATATTTTCAGCATTCCTCGCTTATATATCCGTACTTCCCGCCTAAATTGTTCTCGTGATCTCTTTAACTAAAACTCTTTTCAATAAACTTTCAATATTCTCCTCACGCACTGTTCGAAACTCGTGCTTGCTCACTTACATACGTCTCATTGACAACAAAACAAAACATAATAAAATTGAGCTATTGCATAACGTTAAACTTCTACAAATAGGAATAAATAGAGAATATTTACATTTCAATTAATGCGCAGTTAAATTATCAAATACAAATTCTTATAATATTAACATGGCAATAAATAAAACAGCTTAATAATATTTTAATACAGAGTCTTATTAATATTATTATTAATACATATGTCCTTGATTAAATAATTAATATCAAATAAAGTTAAAGGTAGTTATATGAATATTAAATTATAAACAAGTGATTTACATTAAATAATTAAGTATAATTTCTGGGAAATTCCCATGCTACTCCTCATAAACATTATTAATATAATTAACGGCTATATTAGCCTGTTTTTGTTTAGGAGTGTCCCTTATATTTAATACATTGGCTAACATAACTCAAAAGGGGTATATATATATATTAGGGCATTATGGGCGAGTATAGAAGGCAATTATGGCAGAATAAATGTGGAAAAATTATATACATACCTTGATTTTGGTTTAAAAGATGCCTTCTAAATCCAAGCTCTTGTTGAAGGGGGGGGGGGAAAGAGAGGGAAAGAACATGGGGATGTACTTGTGACACGGGAAATAAGTTTGGGAACCCGGGTTACTATTAATAATATATATATAAATATATATATATATTATTTTGTTGTGGGGAGGGGGGGGAAGAAAGAAGGGGAAGGGTATCCTTATGTGGAAACTGGGGCAAGGGTTTATGGGATGTGGACCGTTTCGGTCATCGTCTGACCATCGTCAGAACTTTGTGGGAATGACTGTAGGGCTATGTCAAGGCTGCAAGATGTGTCTGCCAAATTTGGGCATTTGTTGTCGCTAAATGGCCGAGGCGTGGCTTAATTTGTAAGTTTTGGAACGTCCAACATTCGGAAATTAGGTAGGGGCAGTGGACGGTGATAGAATTACTAACGCATTTTATGGCAATAGTTTTGGATATTCTAAGCATCGTTTCATTTTTTTGTTAAATAATAATATTTACAATTAAATAATATTTACAAATCTAACCTATGTGATGGAAATCATGTTGGATTCTGAAGCAAATAATAATTACTCCAATCTCTATATTATCAGAATCCAACAATAGCAATTTATTTCCTTATCTGTAACCAGTCTGGCTGCCCCTCATTTGTGTCTTCTCACCTGCTTCTGTCTGCTTACCTTTAGCTTCTGTCCCATATATCTCCCTAGATTCGGCTACTTCCCATCCATTCTATTCCTGTGTTGACCATTCACATAGATGCATTCATTACTGCTTTCAGAATCCACTGTACTTACACTGTATACCTCCCCCCTTTATTCTGTCTAATTTACATTCCTGTTCTCACTTCTCATCTCTCACGCTACTCTTATCAGCATTCATAATCATTTTAGGATCACTCTCCTGTTCATTTACATCACCTCTGACTTCTGCTGATACCTTGTTTGCATCACTCATTGTACTTCCTTCCAGCAGCAGCCTTTCCAGATGACTCACAACGAAACCATTCAAATACAGTCCATTACTCTTACAAAGTTCGATTCATCCCTCAAACTCATCTCATACTTTCACAAACTGCATTCCTTTTTTCTATCACACATTTTTGCTAGCATACCATTTATGATCTTTGCCCTGTACCTCAATTCATCATTGTCATACCTGGGCAATCTACTAACTATTCTTCCTACTGCACTGCTATCTTTCCTTCTCCTCAATAATTTCTCGATATTCATCCTCACATTCACCCTATGTCGAAACAAATCATTTGTTCCTACTACTAGCACTAACTTCCTTGCATGCTTACTTTTCATATCCCGACCATGCTCACCCTGTTCATCCTCCCTCTCTCTCATCCACCATACGCTTCTTATAATAGAATCTCTGTAGAGCATTCTTCTTGTCACTCCACTATCTTTCATTTTATTCTTTTGTACTCTACCATTAGTATGAACCATACATATAATCTCATTTTGCATACACCTCGTCACATTTCTCATCTCAATCATTTCATTCAATTCTTGCATTCCAGCAATTGCACTCTCTTTCATAAGTGCAATCAATCTTGATTATGCTCTGTCGGTCAGGCTTTCTTCCATTAATGCCTGCTTTTGCTCCATCAGTCTGGCTCACTTCCATTTCCACAACTACACTTGCTGTTGCTCAGTCATTTCCGCATTTGCAATCACATTCTCTGCACTCGTATTCTCTTGCTCACCCTTCTGGCTGATACCATTCTTGGTTTCTGTCTGTCACTAACTTTAGTCTTATATTCTTCACTTCTCATTTTCAACTTTCATTTAAAGCACCACAGTCGATCAAAATATTGCACTTTCACTCTCTCACTTCTCTTGTTCAATCTCTTAATAAACACCTCTGCTACATTCACTCATGCATGCATATGTACTATTCACTTAGTAAACAAATGGAAAGGTTTTTATCTCTGATCCAGAATATTTTAATAACAAGGTAATACACCTTTTTATTATTTATATATGGGAAATATATAACTTCTGCATTATTCAACTTTGGTATTATCTTCCTGGATCTGACTCTCACTAATGAGACCTCAATAAAAAGTCGAAATTGGTCTGGGCAGTGATACTCTCTTAATGCATAGCAAGCAGTATGGGTGCTTTGCATTATGAGATAGTAAGGAAATTAGTCTGAAGTCCAGTAACTTAGTAATGAAAATGTTTTGCATGCAAACTTTGTTTGCTTACACTCGGATAAAGGATTAAACCAAATATAATATCTTGAAAGTGTAATTTACTTGGTATTCACCTTTTTTATAACCTATCTATGTGCCTAGAAATTTATCCAAGACATTTCCACAGGTCAAGGGATATTTTCTCATTTGTTCTTTCTAATTATAGAAGAAAATGTTTTGTGTATTTGTTAAAAGCGGTTTTAGTAGAACTACAGATACCATTTAATCACTAATATTTATTATTATAAAGTATGAAATATTTATTGCAAGCAATACTAAAAATAGTTCCTAGTTTTATTTTTAAATGAAATTATTACAGTTTCAGATTTTAATTAAAGAAAGTTTATTTTCATTTTCCCCATTTAAGACAATAATTGTTACCTGACAATAGCTTCTATTTTCTTTTTGTATTTAAGATCTATCTGGTTTCGATACTCAGGTCTCATTAACATCGCTGCATAACTAAAGGAGGAGTTTTTCAAATCAGCACGATGGCACTCTATCACAGTAGATGTCAAAATTGGTACTATGTCTGGGAAAAAAAAAAAAATATATATATATATATATATATATATACACACACACACACACACACACACACACAGGATATCCAGGTTAGAGGTATCCAAACTATACACGTATATTTCAGCATCTATAAGGTTTATTAAAATTTTTTTTATTTTAATAGAGCTACAAAAGTTTTCTTCATCTACTTCAGTTTTCTAGCATCTGAGCAGTTATTAGAGAAACTGCTGCAACTAAACACACTGTTTTAAATAGTCCATCATCAAAATCTTGAACTTTTCTCTGATACACAGTCTTTAATAAAGCCCCATGCAAAAAAGTTCAATGGAGTGATATCTGTAGATCCAGGCAGCTAGGCAGTTTGGCCTTCTCTTCCAATCCACGTCCAGGAAATGGATGTTCATGTGCAATTTTTGAGCATATGTGACTATGCACTAGTGGCCTTGCAAGTGTGACAAACAAGTCTTGGAGATATTTCCTATTGACTGAGCTTGAAAGAGTTTGAAAAAATATAATGAGTAGTTCTCGTATTATAAGCCATTATTGTTGGATACCTCTAACCTGGTCACCATACTGAATTTATTTTTTTTATAGTAGAAAGGATCTGTATACATACAGGATGCATTACATTCAAATGGATTTGCTGTTAAGCTGTTGAATCTAGGTGGTCAGGGAAACTAGGTAGGATAGGGTGGTTGTTTGAGAGTTCAGACACATGCACCAAGTGAGAGATCCAACTTATTATGACACAAAGAGAATGATAGTGTGGAAGGGTTGATTTCAAGAATGATTTCTTGAAAAGATTTCTTGTTGATTTCTAGTTTTGTCAGACAAGAAAAAGCAATGGACGTGAAAGTAGTGTGCGGCAACAATTTGGTTGAATCAGCTCAGGTTGCTCATTAGAACCAGTCAGGTTTTAAATGTTTACTTGAATATGAATAAGCCTGGTGTTGTTATCACATATGTTCACTAATGCCAGAAGCAGGAAGAAAGGTGATGAATTTGCAGCACTGGGAAACATAAAGAGACTAAAAATTATTGACATTAGTGAGATCTGGTTAACAGAAGAGGATAATAGATATCTTTGCAAAAATAGAGTATACTGGATAGTGTAATGAGGAGGACAGAAAGAATAGAAAAGGTGGGGAGGTATTACTAATAGCTGAAGAGAAATTAAATCCAACTAGAACAGAGATCACAAATGGTGGTGGTAGGATTACATGGTCAATAGATTCTAAGCTGTTGCTGTGAGCTCAAAGTTAACAAAACACACAGTTGAATATTGTTACTGGCTAAATCATCTGAAGCACACAAAACAGAAAAATTTTCTTTGCTGTTCAAATCCTACTTGTATCAATCAAACCTCTGTCTATGAACTCTAAACACACAGGTAGATAAAACCTTAACTATATAATAACATGTGTACCACATTAAAAATTAAAATTATTATGCAGATATCATGTCTTACGTATTGTAAGACATTATTATTATTGCATGGTCTGTGGAATCCTGACTCATCATGGGAGACCCATACTATCAACACAATATATATTGTACCTCTCCTTGAAATCATTAATTAACCACCCTATAAGCAAAAAATCTAGGTAGGTAATTTAGACATAAGCTTTTTTAGGATGAAAAATCCCTCTCTCAATGAGTCCTTGACTCTGTTAAGGAGCCTATATAAAAATGACAATAATAATTCCATTTTATGTCTGTTTCTTCAATGACAGGTCAAAGTGGTAATTTGAATTTATTACTTTCAGATTAGGAAGACTGCTCATTCACAGAAGTTTATCCAGACACTACATATGCTCAATTATTAAAAAAAAAAAAAAAAAAAAAAAAAAAAAAAAAAAAAAAAAAAAAGGATTTACTTACCTTTTATGGTGGTGACTGTAGGCTTTAGTGTATGACTTTAGGTTCCAGAAAGGGAAAGAGGATATTTTAGAGGAGACAGTTATTGCAAAGAAGAAATTAATAATGGTTTGTCACCTTCCCCCCCCCCCCAACATATATTAATTAATTATTTTTTTTTGAGGAGATTTAATATGATGACTCTCCTTACCTACATATGAAATCCTATTCTCACAACTAATCCAAGTATATTTTCTTCTTTCCTCTAAACAAAACTTTCTTTCTCTTTCTTTCTTTCTCTAAAATTCGTTTCCCCAGTCACTAAAACCAGCCTGCTTGGCCAAGTGGTTAGCATATCAAACTATCCCACCAGGAGGCTGTGGGTTTGAGAGCTGCAATTGACTTTTGTGTTAAACTTGGTAAAAATTTTACTGAAATGCATCAAATGCTTCAAAAAGCATACGGTGATGAATGCTTGTCTAGTACTCAAGTTTACGAGTGGTTTAAGTGATTTCAAAGTGGTCATGAGACGCTTGAGGACGAAAAGCCGGGCCGTCCAAAAACTGAACTGAGCGAAGTTAACATCCAAAAAGTGTGTGATTTCCATTAAAGAAAACCTGAAATCGTCTGTGAGATTGATTGAAGATGAATTGGGGATTCCAAAATCAACTGTGTACAACATTTTGACCGAGTGTTTGAGTCTTTGTAAATTGAATTTGCGATTTATTCTCCACAAGTTGACCGACAATCAAAAAAATGTATCGAATTTAACACTGCAAGGACCTCATTAAAACCGCTCATAAGGACTCAAACTTCATTGAAATGATCGTTACTGGTGACGAAACGTGGTGTTTTGAGTAGAGCTTGAACAAAGAGCTACACTGCTGAGTGGAGACCACCAGAAGAGGGGCATCCAAAAAAAAGTCGCTTGGAGAAGTCAAAAGTAAAGACAATACTGATTTGTTTCTACGATTTCAAGGACATTATTCGCAAAGAATTCATTCTGCCTGGCGAATGGTCAATGTAACCACCTCCTCTCAACAGTTTAAAAGTCTTAATCATATCACCTCTCCTTCTTCTATCTACTAAACTCTGCAGTCCACATTCTCTCAGTCGATCCTCATAACTATCATTTAACAGTCCTGAAACCATCTTTGTTATCTGCCTTTGTACCCTTTCCACAGTTAATTTATCCCCTTCAAATCCTGGAGACCAAATCTGAGAACAATAGTCCAAGTGTGGTTTGATCAGGGTCTTATACAATGGAATGATAACTGTTTTATCTCTGCAGTTCGGTGTCCTGCTCATTATTGCAGCAATCCTGTGTGTTACCTTCACCACCTTTGCAATATGTCCCTTAAATTTCAGGTTTCTATCAATCATCAACCCCAGATCTCTTGTCTCCCCTACTTCCTCCAGTATAACTCTTCCCATAGAGTATGCAGTGTCCCATCGATGTTTCCCAAACCTCATGACCTTACATTTTGCTGCATTAAACTGACCCCCCCCCCATTCATTTGCCCATCTACCTTATTCAAATCCTCTTGCAGGGCTGCTGCATCTGCACTATTACTAATAATCCTTCCCAGCTTTGTCATCTGCAAACAACTGAATATCCCCTTGCAATCCACTGACAATGTCATTGATATAAAGGTTAAACAATATAGGTCCCAGTACTGAGCCCTGTGGGACCCAACTTGTAACCCTCTGCTTCCCGGAAACTGCCCCCACCATACACAACTTTCTGATACCTATCGAACAGCCAATCCTGACTCCAGTTGACCAATCTGGCATCCAGACCCATGTGCTGCAACTTAAATATCGGCTTATCATGTGGCACCCTGTCAAATGCCTTCGCTAAGTCTAAGAAAATGGCAGTATATGCCTATCCCTCATCTAGTGCTCTTGTAACTTTATTATAAAAGGCTAGCATACTGCTAAAACAAGAGTGCCCCTTCACAAATCCATGTTGACTCTTCACAGATAACATTACTATCATCTGCCCAATGCTGTATACGGTCCCTCACTACTTTCTCCAAGATCTTACAACTATTGATGATACACAAATTGGCCTATAATTAGACACTTCCAGTCTGCTACTGCCCTTATGCAATGGCACTATCTTACCTTCCTTCCATTCCATGGGCACCTTTCCCACAGCCAGACTCATTGAAAAGCCAGATCAAAGGCGTTCTCAGATTGCTGTTCTCAATCAGAACAGCAATCTCTCCAGATACCTACGTCCTTCCTCATTCAAATGTAAGTGGTCTCTTGCATACAATTCCTTTCTGTCCTCAAATGCACTCCAAGCATCCACATATTCCAGTCCTCTCTCGTCACACATTCTAGCTATTATGTCATTCAATATTACTGCTCTTCTGCTCAGTTCGTCATTATCATACTTGGCAACACACACACTATCTTTCCTCTCTGTGTCTTCTTTTGTACCACCTCAAGCAAGAATCTGATATCTCTCGCTGCCCTATTTACACCACCACTCAAGTCATTTGTTCCCACCATCACAATCATCTCATCCATCCTTTCACTTCTCTTAACTGCCAAAGCCCCCCCTTTCTATCGTTCCTCCTGGCAAACACTCCTCACGCATCCTATCTTGAACACCACGGATCATTGAGTCCCCATACATTATACCTGTTACCATTCCCTCTCTCCTATTGTTTTCATTTTCTCCTCTTCATAATGATATATAAAATTACAAATTTAATTCTGATTTCAAAATAAACTTTAGTTCCTTTTGAAAATTTGCTTTACATAAATTGTTTGGTTTCTGCATCTAATGGCATCACTACAAACTGGTGTGACCATATATTTTCTGTGAATAAAAAGTTAAAAAGGTTGTGTACTATATTCAGATACTGTATTGAGAATTATGATGAAACTTCTACTTCATCTTACTTGCATCTGTGAAGTGTAGTGTGAGGGAGGGAAGGTGTTTTTCATTATATGTAGCCATTTTTATTTCAGTTATTTCTAAATGCATTAATCTATGTACTATATTTAATTATCACTAAATACAGTACACAGATCCTAAGTCTGGGGGTAAGGCTTATTTTGGCTTATACATCAGCTATTCATAACTGTATTTTTTAAGGAAATTACAATGCAGACTAATATATTAACTAAAATAAATTTAATTAATACTTATACTTTTTTGGCAGAGTCAAATTGCCACAATCAGGGAACAAAATATAATAAGATATGTGCATGCAGGCACTACACTAAATAAAGGGCTGAAGTATGTCAACTGAGAGTAAGCCTCAAGTTCTAAATAATGCCCTCTAGTGGGCTAAATTGGGTATCCTTGGCTATTGAAACAAAATAAGGAGGACAAGAGGTTCCCAAATTTATCTCTCTTGTGAGAAATAGTACTTCTACTGTTAATCTTCTTTAGCGTTTTTATTATTATCTAGAAATTAATCGACTATTTGTTGCCTTACTAAAGTCTGTCATGGCACACTGTTGAATTTTTTTTAAAGTTAAGCTGTATATGTTATTCTGCTCCAGTATTTGAACTGGTGTGAATTATGTTTACTTATGTCTGAAATACATGGATGAAAATTTTACTATCAAATAATTAATTTCATGGCTTTCTATTGTGTATACAACAGAATTACAAGCAAACAAATGAACAGAATTTTTTAGACCTGTAACTATTCTAGAGTTCAATGATGGTTTAAAGTTACAATGAATCTTTTTTTTTTTTACTTTTCATTTATTTTTAGCAGCAGTAATGGAGATGATTGCTAAGTACTTCACTAAGTTAAGTCTGACAATATCTATTTGCTTTGTGTTGCTCGAGTGTGTGCTTCCTCCTGGTTTATATGATACTTTTCTATCTATGATAACTATTACAGAGAAAAATACTGTAGTGATTAAAATACTATTTAATTCATTTCTCTGTGTTGTGCATCATTTCCATTAACTGTCAATATCTGCTATGGTAATTGTATGTCATGAATTAGTATTTATAAGTTTCATGGAATTTCACATTATTAACTGGGTGGGTGATTCATTTGTTGGATATATATATATTGTCATGTGAATAGGATAAATTATCATGTTGGAAGTTTATTAATATTAATTTCTAGCATGCGACAACAGTTTTTAATTAGTAAACCACCGATTGTTGTATGTACCTTGTATTCCCATTTGCACTTACATTTTTGCTTACACTTTGAATAAAGGATTAAACTAAATTTATTATAAATTATCATGTTGCGACAGGTGAATTTTGTGTGAGATAATTGCAATACACCAACCTAATGATACATCATTAGTTAATTCTATAAACAATAAGTTCAGTGAATTAGCAATATTAACCTATTTTGCTGCCTAGCAGTTTTGTGTTCAGGTCACAATGTTTAGCAAATATTAGTATAGTCAGCTACAACAAATGCCATAATAGTCAATTCACTCAATTTAATCAAATCAATTTCAATTTAACACATTACTGAAAGGTTCTCAAGTCTCATAGCATTAATTATCTGATCTCCATGGATACAAAGTACTCATCATGGTATGATTTCATACCATTAATGATGGTATGAAACTTGGGAATCCACTACAGCAAACGTTTGGTTTACAATTCTCTAAAAGTTAGCAGTAAAGATTAAATAACAGAAATGATACATATAAGGAAGTTTGACAGTATCTATATTTTAATCTAGTTTTTAGATATTAGGCTGTAATATATAAGAAAGTTGGTTCATAACTCTAAAAAAAATATATATTTACTTGTAATTCTATTGTGTATACAACAGAATTACAAGTAAACAAATGAACAGAATTTTTTACACCTGTAACTATTCTAGAGTTCAATGATGGTTTAGAGTTAAAGGTAAAGTTACAATGAATCTTTTATTTTCACTTTTCATTTATTTTTTAGCAGCAGTAATGGAGATGATTGCTAAGTACTTCACTAAGATCCTAAATAAACAGTGAACATGCACAGCCTCAAAAATTCTATTGATTAGTGTATACACACAGAACACAGAGAGGCTTGGACGTGAATGGATGTGCTTAGAATAACTCATCTTTTTACCTTGATTTTGAGCGGTATCAAACAAGAAAATTGGATGTAACTAGTACTGACTGAAAGCTTGCAAAGTGCTCTTTCTAACAGTGAGTAATTCACTCCATAGTTTCATAGTTCTAAGCATGTATGAGTAAATTTTATTCTATCTATATGGACCAAATACTGCTGGTCAGACTGCATCTATTGTTCAGCTACTCTTAAAGACAACATTCAGCTCATAATAGGATTAACTGCTATTATCAAGGACTAGCACCCCTCCTCACTGCTGCCACTGGGAGGTACAAAGGTCACAGGAAAAAACCCTCTGAAGCATCACTAGAAACAAGCAACAAAACTGTAAGTATATTTTCTCAAACATTGTACCTTAGAAAACTTAGCAGTTCATTAGGAAGTTATAATACTACAACTTTGAGTAACATTAAGATGGCAGCACTAGAGTTCGAAAAAGCCCTCAATTTGCTGCATGGCATTACCAAAGTAAACGGTAATCTAAGAAATGATTTAAAAAAGAACATACTAACTGCAGTGAGCAAACTAAGATATTCAATAAAATGAAAATAAAACTAAAGTATTAACAGAATTACAGACTACTGCAAACAATCAGGAACAAGCCAACTTAGCTCAGCCTACTCAGCTATACTCTCAAGTCAATGCTAAAAACAAAGACGAATCTGCAAACAATCCATGCTATAAATTAATAGTGAAACCCATAGCTCAACTAAACAGCGAAGAAACCAAAAATATCATAAAAGAAAAAATTGACCCAAGAAAAATCAAAATCAGAATCACAAAAATGAAAAGTATTAATAACAGAGGAGTCTTAATTAAATTAAAAGAAAAGACAGACATTGACTGGCTACATAGCAAAATCCTCTAAGAAATGCAAAGACGTGTAACCAGCAAATCCCAGTAAGAAACATCTTCCAAGGCTAATTATATATGATATTTCCAGTGAAATTGATGTGAACAATGCAACTGACTCAATCTGCATGCAGAACACTCTTCATTGGCGATACAAAGATGACACAGAAATTCATAATGACAAATAAAAAAACAAACAAGAGAAACTTCATTATAGAAGTCAGTGAGGTACAAATTGTTGAAAACCAGTGTTAAAATGCTGTGGAGAATTTGCCATTGGGCAGACTACATATGTGTTCTGAGTGCTTTAAGCTTTAACTGCAATAAATGTGACCATCATATACGAGACTGCAGGGGGAAAAAAACACATCTATTCTACTCTAAAGAACATAAGTTTAGTGAGTGCCCACGAAATAAGTCCGAGATGAACTGCATAAATTTTCAAAATCATAACAAACATGCTAAAACCAAAAACGACTGCAAACACATGGCACTAAGCAAAGACTGCCTGAAGAGTTTTGGATTTGGTCATCAGAAGAGCAAGAGCTGATAATAACTGAGATGACATCTCTCCTCCCAGTTGGAGAGAGTGGCCATGTGGTTTTCACTTGGAAGATGAATAGACATACAGGAGTATCAAAGAAAAGGGAATGTATGTGGAATTATAAGGCGGGTAATTATAATAGTCTTAGATATCAACTTGCAACAGTTCCATAGAGGACAGAATTGGAAGGCTGGGATATCATTGGTGTTTAGGAAATTGTGAAGGAATATTTGTTAGCAGCAATAGTAAGCCGTATTTCACGAGTGAAGAAGAAGAGGACACAATTTGGTGTAAAGTGGATGACAAACAATATCAAACAGGAACTGCAGGTGAAAAAGAGGTTATGGAAGAGATACAAGGAATGGGGTGGAGAGCAGCTGCATGAAGAATATAAGAGTCAGTCCAGGAGAGTGACTAGTATGGTAAGGAAGGCAAAACTGGAATATGAGAAAAGATTGGCACTAAGATCCAAAGAAAATCATATGGAATTTTTTAGCTATGTCGCCAGCAGGAGGAGAAATGATTGTGGAAGAATGACATTGTGGGATAAAAATGGGAATAGAGTGACTGCAGAGGACATAGTGGAGTTGTTCGATGAACACTTTGTTGGAGTATTTCATCCTGGAGGAGTCAATTTGAATACTAGAGGGATAGCGCAGGTTCAAGGTTTAGAGGTGCAGGAGGAAAGTATGTTCCAAATACTGATTACTCTGGATGTCAGTAAAGCTGTGGGACTGGATGGTGTTTCACCATCAGTTTTGAGAGAATGTGCTAAAGAACTGACAGCTCCACTGACCTGACTTTTCAATGAAAGTCTTGCTACGGGAAAGGTGCCCAAGGAATGGAAGGAAGGTATACTTCCAGTCTGCTACTGCCCCATTGCATAAGGGTGGTAGCAAACTGGAAGTATAAAATTATATCAAATTATACAACATAGGGTAAATTATAGAATATAGGGTAATGTTATCTGTTAGAATCAACATGGATTTGTTAAGGGGCACTCTTTATTTAGTAATATGATTGCCTTTTATAATAAAGCGACAAGAATAGTTGATGAGGGAAAGGCATATACTGCCTTTTTTTTTTTTTGGATTTTGCAAAGGCATTTTACAGGGTACCACATGATAAGCTGATATTTAAGTTGCAGCATATGGGTTTAGATGTCAAGCTAGTCAACTGGATTCAGGATTGGCAGTCTGAGAGTTGTGTATGGTGAGGCAATATCAAGGAGGCAAAAGGTAACAAGTGGTGTCCCATAGGGCTCAACACTGGGACCTGTATTGTTTAACCTTTATATCAATGACATTGTCATTGGATTGCAGGGGGATATTCAGTTGTTTGCAGATGATGTGAAGCTGGGAAGGGTTATTAGTAATAGTGCAGATGTGGCAGCCCTGCAAGAGTATTTGAATAGACCAGACAGAGGCAAATCAATGGGGATGTTGGTTTAATGCAGCAAAACGTAGTCTTCAAGTTTGGGATACATTGATGGGAGGCTGCATACTTGATTGGAGGAGCTGTACTGGATTAAGTCGGAGTGATGATTGATAGAAACTTGAAATTCAGGGAACATATTGCAAAGATGTGAAGGTAGCCCAGAGGATTGCTGCAATACTGCTGCAGGTTGTTGAATGTGCTCCTGTCCCATACTTAAATGTAAGTGTCGTAATATAATCACCTTTAAAATGTGCTCAAATTAATCGTCTCAGTAATCTGAAAAAGTAGACACATTAATCATCGAAATCAATGGAGTGGTTCCTGTAAAACTCATTCTTGAAAAATTCAAGCTACGAGCTTCAAGCTGCAGCAGAAGAGCAAAGACCATAGTGACGGACGCCATATAATCCCTCGACCCACATGCTGCATCGACAGCCATTTTCACCTGGATACCTATTAATCCTCCTTCAGGGTCACAAGCTGAGTGATGTCTGTCGTCAACTACAAAAGCTGCAAAGGTAAGATAGACCAAAACAAAGCACTTCAATTTTCTTTAGTATGTCACGAATATTATCATCCTGCACGTATAGGTGTAACAGAATCTAACTTTCGAAAAATGTCTAAGGACAAGAAATTAAAATGGAAATATCAGGGTTGCATTAATGCTTCTCCCAGAAACGACCTTAAAACTACAAGTAAACTAAATAGGAGCAGCGACGGTTTAGATTTAACTAAAGCAGTAAACAAAGATGATGGAGAAGCTGATGTGAGGGTATTCCTAAGAAACTTTAGGGAACAGATCTTAGAAGACCTAAATGCCATCAAAGTAGAAATTATAGACAATAACTAAGCATTCAAGATCTAAAGAACAAAGCCGAATGCAGTGAAAAACTAATTAAGGATCTGTGCACTAAAACACAGAACTAACAAATGAAAATAAAATACTGAAATGGGAAGTTAATGAAATTCAGCAGTGTTCTAGGTTAAATAATATCGAACTGAACGGTCTACCAGAAGCTCAGAATGAAAACTTGTATGCTATAACTAAAAAACTGGTGAATCTATTTCGAGTAAAAAGGGAAGCCATCTTACAAGCCCACAGAATACCCACCAGCAGAAAAACATACATCAAGCCAGTTGTTATTCAACTAGAAAGCAAAAATATTAAAAATAAATGGATGATGGACGCAAGAAAACTCAAGATTACAGCTCAACAATTTGATGAACAGTTAAAACCAGTGCCCATCTATATAAAGAACACTTAACCAAACTCAATAAGCAACTTCTTTATGAAGCAAAACAAAAGAAAGCAGGTGGTGCAGGAGTATCAATAATGGAGCAAAATGTAAAGGGCATTAGTATACACTGAAACGACCCTCGAGGATCTAGAAAATCGGATTAATTGTGATATATGTTGGATTCTGATTATATAGAGATTGAAGTAATTATTATTTGTTTCAGAATCCAACATGATCTTCCATCACATAGGCAAAACTTGTAAATATTATTTAATGTAAATCACTTATTTTACAATTAAATATTCATATAACTACCTTAATTTTGTCTAATATTAAATTAATTAATCAAAGATATATGTATTAATAATGAAAAGACTGTATTAAATATTAATAAGTTATTTTATTTATTGTTATGTCAATATTATAAGAACTTGTATTTGTAATTTAACTATGCATTTATTGAAATGCAAATATTCTATTTATTCTTATTTGTGAAAGTTTAACGTTATGTAATAACTGAATCTAGTTGTATAGCCTAATGTAACATTCGCGAGAATGTTTACGTTTATCGGCTGTCATAGAGACGCGTGAAATAAACGAGCGTGAGTGGAAAGGGCGTGGGCTAAATAAGAAGAGAAAATATATACGTAGTAGGGGGAGCCGGAACAGAATTTTGGAACTAAAAGGTAGCAAGGAAGTGAAAGAAAATTGTAAATTCTTTAGGGCAGAAATTCAAGAGCATAGTGTTTAGAAGTAAGCAAGAAACGTAGTGAATCTTATACTCAGCTACAAGTGAAATCAGCTGTTGTTATAGAGGAAAATTGATGTCGTAATCGGATAAATAAAGAACTGGACATTCAATGGGAAATTCTGATTAGTTCCAGTTAATATAGGATTACATCTTAATTCTATGTTGCCCTGAGAAGAATTATAATGAATTCAACTAGTTGTAGGAAAGTAAACAAGGAAGGATATCAGTACCTTATTGCTGTTTTTTTTAGAGTAGTGAAGCGCGATTAACAGTAGTTCAGTTAAAGCGTTGGAGAATTTTATTTAATGTGTTCCGCTAGCTCAAATAAGTTAATTCATAAGTGTGCTCACAATAAATTGATGTATTGAAGATTGTATCTGGTAAGAGTAGTCATACATGTTTGTTTATTCTAACATTAACTATAGCGTATCTTCGAAGTTCAAGGTCCGAAATAAGATTGCTTGGAATAATGCCTACCTTGATTAGTGCCTGCTGTGAATTTAAACATTAAGTACAACTGATAGATGTGTGCAGACTGATCAAATGAGAAGTTTTGTTTTATTAACTTGAATTAAGAAAATTTATAATTTTGAAGAAGTGAATTGTATGTTAAAGTTTAGAACATTGAATTGGAATGAGTGACTTAGCAAGATGTATTAAGTTATTTGTATTGTTTCATTTAAAAGTAGAATTCAAGTATTTGCTATATATCGTATATTAAATGTTTTATTTTGTTAATCTAAATATTATGTTTGCCTGAACTCCCTTTTATTGCACCGTTCATAAAAAATTCGAATCTTGCGGGTGCCCCAAGTAGAATAATGAATAATTCGGCCTAATGAGAAGACTGCTAACTTAATTAAGAATTGATCCTACTATTTTATATAGGCTAATCTAAAAATAGGGTGGCGCAGTATAATTATAAATTTCCCTACTTTTGGATCGGTGATCAATTCGCAATTAGTTGTTTTATTTATAAGAGTGACTTGAAACAAGATGGTAAATTAGAACACAACATGAAAATAGAACGTCACGACAATATATTAAAGCAAAATAAATGGTTTAGAAATAATGGACTTAAAATGAATACTAATAAAACGAGATATATGTACTTCACATTAACAGATAAGCTAGACCACAATATAACCATGTATGGGTTAAGTATATATGGGTAAGAGATGGGAAACTATTCATGAGAAAGAACGACAACACAAAAGTGATATGGATAAAAACACTGGACGACCTCAACGAACACAGTCAAAGAAGGGAGTAAATGTAAATGTTGCCTATGAATAACTGGAACAATGAAAACCTAAATGGAGTTAAGATTCCACATGAAGAGCTTAGATTCTGATGCAACTGTAAACTGTAAAAAACTGTTCATGACTTATTTTTCACGGTATTAACAACACCTTTTATCAACAAAGATGTTGATAAAAGGTGTTGTTGATGTTGATAAGCATTTACTAATGCTTATATTTCACTGATTTTCAACTCAGCATCATCAGAACAACATTGTGTTCTGATGATGCTGAGTTGAAATGATGCTATTGTTTCACTCACAGTGCATGAGTGAAACAATATAATTGCAAAAGATCTAAAGTCTTATTTTTTTGGCACCCTCTAACGGAAAAAAAAAAAAAACAGCAGTTATCCAGGAGTTTTTCTTAGGATAACCGTCTCCCAAATTTTTGGCAAATTAATGCAAGCATATTTGTTAAGGTTGGGAGAATTCTTCAAAGCCATTGCTGACTCAAAAATAATCTTTCAGATCTATAACGACTCCTAAATAGCACATTCGTTTCCCTCCATCTAATCCTGTGTAAAGGAGTATCCAAAGCGTGGTCCTGCCAGTCCCGACTTGCCATAGTAATAGTAGCGAATGTATCTTTCATGTTCTTCCAGGCAGATGTTCACTGATCTTCCTGTTTGCCCATAATAGGCCAAGTCACAGTCACACGGAACTTCATACACTCCTGGGTGTGCTAAAGGGTGAAGTTTATCCTTAGGCGAGTGGATCAGAGTTGCCAGCTTGACATGAGGTTTGAAAGTGGCGAAGGCCATGTTTCAACAATACTTTGGCTATCTTTTCTGATGTACCTCTGATATAGGGAATAGAAATGGTCATGTTGTATTCTTGTGTATTAGGGGAGGGCAGAGTAATGGGCCTATGTAGTATTTTATCTATTTTGTAGGGATTGTAGCCGTTGGCTAAGAATGTATGGCGCAGGTATTGGAGTTCAGTGGTCAGAGCTGTATCGTTAGAACAAATGGCTCTGGCTCTGTGTGTAAGTGTTTTTAAAATGCCGTACTGTTGGACTGGATGATGATGTGATTGTTTATGTAGGTATCTTCCTGTGTTCCTGTGTGTGTGTGTAGGCTTTCTGTAAATAGAAAAAGATTGTGATCCATCTGAAAGGCAGGTGACTAATGTGTCAAGAAATGGTAAACAGTTATTTGATTCTTTTTCTACTGTGAAATGAATTTTGAGGTGTTGGCTGTTTAGGTAGGTGACAAAAGCATCCAAAGTGTCTTGTCCATGGGGCCAGATGGCAAACACATCATCCACGTAACCACACTTGTGGCTATTGGCACAAGTGTGGTTACGTGGCCCCATGGACAAGACACTTTGGATGCTTTTGTCACCTACCTAAACAGCCAACACCTCAAAATTCACTTCACAGTAGAAAAAAAATCGAATAACTGTTTACCATTTCTTGACACATTAGTCACCTGCCTTTCAGATGGATCACTATCTTTTTCTATTTACAGAAAGCCTACACACACACAGGAAGATACCTACATAAACAATCACATCATCATCCAGTCCAACAGTACGGCATTTTAAAAACACTTACACACAGAGCCAGAGCCATTTGTTCTAATGATACAGCTCTGACCACTGAACTCCAATACCTGCGCCATACGTTCTTAGCCAACGGTTACAATCCCTACAAAATAGATAAAATACTACATAGGCCCATTACTCTGCCCTCCCCTAATACACAAGAATACAACATGACCATTTCTATTCCCTATATTAGAGGTACATCGGAAAAGATAGCCAAAGTATTGTTGAAACATGGCCTTCGCACCACTTTCAAACCTCATGTCAAGCTAGCAACTCTGATCTGCTTGCCTAAGGATAAACTTCACCCTTTAGCACACCCAGGAGAGTATGAAGTTCCGTGTGACTGTGACTTGGCCTATTATGGGCAAACAGGAAGATCAGTGAACATCCGCCTGGAAGAACATGAAAGATACATTTGCTACTATTACTATGGCAAGTCGGGACTGGCAGACCACGCTTTGGACACTCCTTCACACAGGATTAGATGGAGGGAAACGAATGTGCTATTTAGGAGTCGTTATAGATCTGAAAGATTATTTTTTGAGTCAGCAATGGCTCTGAAGAATTCTCCCAACCTTAAAAAATATGGTTGCATTAATTTGCCAAAAATTTGGGAGACGGTTATCCTAAGAAAAACTCCTGGATAACTTGCTGTTTTTTTTTGTTTTTTTTTTCCGTTAGAGGGCGCCAAAAATAGGACTTTAGGTCTTTTGTCTTTTGCAATTATATTGTTTCACTCACACACTGTCGCGTTTACAAGTGTGTTGTGCTCTGATGATGCTGAGTTGAAAATCAGCGAAATATAAGCGTTAATAAAACATCTTTGTTGATAAAAGTGTTTGTGGTGTTGTTAATACCGTGAAAAATAAGTCATGAATAACCATGAACACCTAAGCTTATCTGTTAGATTGTAAAAAACTGTATAATCTAACCTCTGTAAAAAAATTTTTTTCACACTACTACAAACTCATTCAAAAATTTCAACATATATCATGTCAATATTAGGTCGATAGGGTCAAATTTTGATAATTTAATGTTACTTTTCACAGAGATTGAATCATATATATATGTACTAGTCCTAAGTGAAATATGGATCAAACAACTTGAGGTTGATCATTATTCTCTCGAAAATTACGATACATATTATGATTGTCGCGACTATAATCATTCAGGTGGATTAATTCAATATGCTAGGAAAAATATTTATAAATTTCATAGACTGGAATCAAAAATGCAAAGTACTGAAACTGTAATGATTAACCGACATGACAATGAATATACTTATATTTGCTATATACCGTGCACACGATGACCCAGTTGATATATTTTTATCAGAGCTAAATAATGTCCTAAAAACCTTAAAACACAACAATATCATACTGGTAGGGAATATAAATCTGGACCTTAATAAGAATAATATTAAAACTGAGGAATAAAAAAAAAATACTATCTCATGGGTTTCTTGCTTACATCGATGGCAATACGAGAGAAGTGAGCAACTCATCAAGTTATATTGATCACATATTCATAAGAAACAGAATGGCCTATGAGGTATCCTCTGCAATCTACTTTAGCAAAATAACAGATCACCATTCGATACTGTTGAATCTATCCTTACCTAATAGTGTTGACATGATCTGTGCAGGTAGTCATAAAAAATTCAAAATAAGCACCAATCATAATAAATTTGAGAACTACATAAAACATCAACTGCCTCAAATTGACATATTATACACAAATCAGCTATATGAGGAATTTATCAAAATGATTCAATATGCAGGCAGCAAATCGCAATATCACAAAAGAGTTACTATAAAAAAAAGGATGTTCACACACACCGGATAACAGATGAACTAAAAAATATGATAAGGACAAAAGAGAAGCTCTACCTTAAGCATATGAAAAATCCCTACAATTTAATGTATGAACACAGCTACAAAAATTTTGCTAAACACCTAAAGGAAAAAATAAAGCAGGCAAAAGAACATTATCTCCTATTGAAATTTCTTTCTTATATGAATGATAAATATAAAGAATGGAGGTTAGTTAATAAGATAATAGGAAACACAAAGCAGAAAACTCACGAATTCCCAGAGGGCAATGACGTCACCAATGTACTAAACAAAATGAACAACCTCTTTATAAACTATGGTAGTTATGATTACGACCCTGCAGAAAGGACAAAGTACGCGAGTCACCTTCCATCGATTAAGAATTCCAAGTATCTACACGCAGTAAATAAAGATGAAGTAAAGAGTGTAGTAATTGAATTTAAAAAAGTGAAAAAAATGGGATGTGACAATATAAACGTCAAAAAACTAAACATTACCATTAAAAACAAATTACAGTTCTTCACAAATATCATTAATAAATCATTTGAACACGGTAAATTTATAGAACACTTAAAGACTGCTTCAGTTGTACCACTATTTAAAGGAGGTAACAGAAATGAAATCAAAAATTACAGACCAATATCTATACTATCCACAATTTCAAAGGTTATTGAAATCCTAATAAAAAAAAAAAAACGCTTAAATAGCTATCTAAATACCATATCCCTTTACGCAATGAATCAATATAGGTTTAGATCTGGATACAATGCCGAAAAAGGACTATTGGAGTTTCATAAAATGGTCTGTAGTGGAATAAATAAAGGAATGCACAGCAGCTGTTTTTCTCGATATATCTAAGGCATTTGACTGTGTTCATCATGACCTATTGCTACTGAAAATATCCAAATATGGCATTAGAGGAATTACTAATGCCTGGCTCAGATCCTATCTGAATAATAGAAAACAATATACCAGCTATGATGGTATATTTAAAAGCGCAACAAACATAATAAAATATGGAGTCCTGCAAGGGTCAATACCAGGACCTCATCCTATTTTTAATGTATGTTAATGATCTATGTAAATACAAACTTTTTTGGCAAAATGATATCTTTCGCTGACGACACGGCATTGGTATACACAGAAATGATCCTCAAGGATCTAGAAAATTGGATTAATCGTGATATGTGAAAACTAAATAAATGGTTTAGAAATAATGGACTTAAAATTAATACCGATAAAACGAGATATATGTACTTCACATTAACAGATAAGCTAGACCACAATATAACCATAAAATGGCATGAATGGAAATGTAGTGACATCCTAAATTGTCATTGTAGCTTAATCAAAAAAACAAAGTCAGTCAAGTATTTGGACCTCCATATCGATAACAATATGAAGTGGAACTCCCACACCACTTTCTTAACAAATAAGTTCAGGTTCATAATTAACAGAATATATTATGTTAAAAAATTTGTAAATTCAGCATTCTTAAGATGCTTATACTATTCCTGGGTAAATTCCTCACTGCAATATGGCATCATCTGTTGGGGTGGAGATTATTACAACAATCTGCTTCCATTAATACAAATACAAAACAGAATAATTAGAGCCATAACTACTACCAACTTCACGCATTCAACCAACGATCTGTATGTTGTTCATAATATTCTACCACTACAGAAACTATATCTCTATGGTTGTCTGTTATATGTAAAAAGAAATGCTGAAAATTTCTTGGTATATAATGTAGGCTATGGATTATGCTGTGGTCAAAACATGCTGGTAGTACCCAAGGCAAACAAAGAAATTTTTCATAAATCCTTCGAATACCTAGCGACAAGCAGCTATAATAAGCTCCCAAATGAAATCAAATCTATAACCTCAGCATATCATTCAGAAAGAGATTGAGAGGACTATCTCATGAGACTAAACAATGTTGACAATTACTTTAAACGTATAGTATAAGAGATCATTATACTCACATATCATATCCAATTAAGGTACCAATATACTAGCTAGTTCATTTACTTAGAAGACTAATATATTAACATGTACATCAAATCAAATCGTGAAAGGTGAGCACTCATAGATGCGGTCACTGGACTCGCAGTGACGGTTTCGAGCTAATTATTTTTCTAATAACCAGTATGGCTACAGCCCTTGGTTACACATAAATACACAAACTAACTTACTTTATCACTAAAACCAGTAACTTATTACAAAGTATGAAATCTATCCGAATTGTATTCTACTCTACTTGCATATATGAGAAAACTTTTTATTAAATATAACAAAATAAATAGCCAAAAATAAGTGTAAGTACCAACAGAAAATTATAGGTAATACATGAATTACATTGTATAATACTGTACATTGAATTGTACAACTTGAATTGTATTCTATAACATTATACATTGAATTATACAACTTGAATTGTATTGTATAATATTGTACATTGAATTGTACAAATTGAATTGTATTGTAAAATATTGTAAAACATTGAATTGTACAACTTGAATTATATTGTATAATATTGTACATTGAATTGTACAACTTGAATTATATTGTATAATATTGTACATTGCATTGTATAATATAAATATCTTGTATTTTACTTTGTAAAATAAATCAAATCTTGTATTTTAGTTTGTAAATAAAATAAATACTGAGAAGCACGCTGACCTGCAGAGATAAAAGAGTTATCATTCCACTATAAGACCCTGATCAGACCACACTTAGACTATTGTTCTCAAATTTGGTCCCCAGGATTTGAAGAAGATAAATTAACTGTGGAAAGGGTACAGAGGTGGATAACAAAGATGGTTTCAGGACTGTGCAATGTTAGTTATGAGGACTGGCTGAGAGAATGTGGACTGCAGAGTTTGGTAGATAGAAGGAGAGGTGATATGATTGAGATGTTTAAACTGTTGGGAGGTAGTTACAGGGTTAACACTGGGGAGTTCTTTCGCTTGGTGGAATAGCAGGAAGGAGCTATGAAAAACAGCCATCCCTGGGAGTCACGAAAGGAAGATGTGAGCAAAAGGGTGAGGAGTGGTTTCTTTGCATGGAGGGTGGTTGAACCATGGAATGTATTGTTTAATAGGGTGGTGAGAGCAAGAATGGTCAATGAGTTCAAGGAGTGGTATGATAGACTTTGTGTTTCCTAGGAAGGACCTCCCATGATGAGTCTTTTGACTCCATGGAGGCCTGAATAATAATAATAATAATATACAACTACTATAGACAGCTCAAAATTCAAAGAATAGATTGTGGAAAGCAATAATATAGCTAGCAGAAACAGCACTACTTACTGGGATGCCTTCAAATAAATCTTCAATGCTCTATCAAGGCTGTAAATAACTTAAACAGAACTCATAAAATATAGGACTAGCATTAATATACCATTAATATAAGAACCCTACAACATCAACAACAAAATATGCAGCTTTCCAACTAATTATAAAATATTTTCCAAAGGATCAGAAAGAAAGAGAGCTGCAATACTCATGGTCAATCCTGAAGTCGAAACAATATTAATTTCTGAGCACAGCAACGAGGACTTTATTGAAATTATACAGAGGAATTAAAACTTTTCCTGCAAGTATGTATCTGAACTATCACACTGACATAAAATACGACTTTGAAAAAATGGGCAACATATGTATTTTACCATCAAACACAGCAAATTCTTGGAATAGATAGCAACATCCATTTGGTTTTAGGGTTTAACGAGAGCACAAAAAATAGTGGTAAAAATTTGGAATAGTTCTTAGCATCAAATTCCCTACATATACTAAATAACGACTGTAACACTCCATCATTTGAAAATATCAGAGGAAGCAGCTTCATTGATCTGAAGATAGCAAACAATGCTATTTTACCCCAGGTTTCTGAATGAAGATGTGAAGAAGAGGAAAGCTGTTCTGATCATCACATATTAAGCTTCATTATAAGTAACAAAAATTTAAATGGAATACACAACACAAACCATCACATTAACATCAAGTACTTCACCAATAAAACCAATCTAGAAATATTTGTAAAAGCATTAAAAAGAGAATTTTCATGCCTAATCTCAGAGCATCACTTTATCGGGATCAGCACAGTATAACACACTATGTATACTCAAGAAACCCATTAAGCAGCAATCAATTTGCATTTAGACCTCAATCAAGCACAGTAGACGCAATTATGGAGGTTATAGAGTTCACTAAAGACAGTCTAAGGAAAAAAAAAGACATACTACTGATCACACTCGATGTACAAGGAGCCTTCGATGCTGTGTGGTGGCGAGCAATAATATATCAATTAAGAGAATTTAAAATGTCCAAAAAAACTTACTCTATCTTGCAAAACATTATTTTACAGACAGAAGAGCAACCATGACATTAAAAACCACAGCTGTAATGAAAGAAGTTAAACAAGGCTGCTTGCAAGGCCCCTGCTATGGATCAGGCTTCTGGAACATCCAGTAGGACTTGCTATTAAGACTTCCTTTCACTATTGAAACAAAAGTCATAGCTTTCACCAATGATAATGATTCAGGGACTTATAATTAGAATTACAGCTTACAATTAGAAGTAATGGTCAACGAAGAACTCTTAAAAATTGCAGAGTGGGCACGCGAAGAGAAAGTTACATTCAATAGCACCAAGTCTAAAGTGGTCCACATGTCATGTAAAAAATCAAAACAACCTGTAATGGTCTTCCTAAACAGGGAAGTTCTCGAGTTAGCCAGTGAGCTAAAATACCTAGAAGTAACAATAGATGAAATATATACCCTCAACAAGCACATCTTATATGTTGCTGAAAAAGTTTACAAATTGTAAACCGTCTAGCAAAGTCAGCAAGGATTAAGTAGGAATTAGGCCAACGAGTGCTGAAAACAATATATACTGGAGCTATACTATCACTGATATCTTATGCTGCACCTGTCTGGAAACATACACTAAAATCAAAGAAAAACTGACAAAAGCTAAACAGAGTTCACCTTATAGCCATACAGCCATACATTTAATTAAAGGATACAGGACAATACCTTTCGAGGTAGCTTGCATTATTGCAGCTCTAACTACCCATACATGGTACTAATGTACTATAGGTTGACCAACCAACCTCCTGTATATGGGCCCAACATAAAAAAAAAATTAAATTAAATTAAAAAAAAAAAAACACCTATCTGCCTGAAAATACAAGAATTCTCTCTTATGTATGAAGTCACTTCTGAAGATATAATGAAAATTATAACATTGATACAAATTGCTATGAATGTCCACTTCACTACAGTAGGTGGCCTCACCCAACAAAGAGAACACATATTAACCTTCCAAACGGCTAGGACGTCTATAGACGTCCAACTAAATCTGTATATGTTTCAGCCCACCTGTTTAAAGAACCTGGATAAGAAGTGCAATTTGACCCTCATTTCCATTAGAAAGTGTGATAAACCCTCACGCTGAAGAGAACGGTTAATCAGATTATCTCGTGTTTGTAGCTGCCTCTCAGTTGCCTATAACAAGAAACGCACTTCCTTGTTCCATGCTGGTCAACTGGATTTTAGTTATATAGGATAGACTAAAAATAGAGAAATTATTTACATTTTTGTTTTCTCTTTTTATTGTACAATACAATTTTAATGTCTGGACAAAATAAAGATCTTGTATAATTTGTTCGCTTAAAAATAATTAAGTGAAGAAAGCCTTACCTTGGAGAACCAATTTAATTTTTTATTTTTTTGCGCTAATTTTTTTCTAATCGCTTACTAGACAAAAGATTTTTCTTTGTTCTCGAAGAAATTAATTCACGATAATTATTTGAAATATTCTTTTAAAAAAAGAAAAGAAAACCGGCTGCCGATGTTCCAGTTTATATTATTTTTATTTTTGTACAAAACCTTCGAAATCGAATAATACTTCACAGATTTCCTTTAGGACACACTTGAGCAACTTAGCTTTATAGAGAATAACATGAAATTCTTTAATCATATTACTAAATTTTTTCTTCATGTTGTATAGTAATCTACTCTTCTTTGTACTTTCACTTTCTTGGTTTCCTTGTATAATTGGTCATTACAAAATGAAATTAACAAGAAAATATAAATTTAAAACAGTTATGATTTAAATTTATATTTTCTACATAATTCAGATATTTTATTCTCCAATTTTTAAAGTAAGCGATAGATTTGCTTATTTTTATCATTCAAAATATGTATATCAAAATTTCATTTCCTTTCACAATAGAATTGAACTTTATTTCACCTCTGATAGTTTAACCCCCCCATGGCATTACTATCACACACCCGAAAACTGTTATGAAACATAGGTACAGTTTTTATTTAATTCGTTATTTTTCTCTAGTAATTGTTCCACATAACTTTAATTTTTCGATACTGAAACTATGTGGTAATTATTATAAATTAACAAATTATAAATCAGACAATATACATATTATTTATGTATATTGTCTGATATTGAGGGACCCTTTACAGGGGAAAAGTTACTGCATTACAATGGATAATTACTATATGTGTCCTGAACTAGCTGATTTGCTTTTACAGCATTGTACAGATAGTTATGGTACTGTAAATGCAAAAAGGCGAGATATGCCTCCAGATCTGGCTTCAGGAAAGCTATTGAAGGGGGAAATCCGAGCTTATCAGCGAGGGAAAGTCTTTGCACTACATTGGAAAGACAAAAAAGATGTTTTTCTGCTGTCTTCTCTGCACAATCCATCAACGGAATCCGTGGAGAAGCATGGTTTGAAGAAAGAAAAACCCATTGCTGTGTGTGCATACGACACTATAGGTGGAGTCGACAGGTGTGATCAGCAGCTATCATTCTACTCTGTAATGAGGAAACAGCATAAAAAATATTACAAAAAAGTGTTTGGACATGTATTAGATTTTGTTATTTGGAACAGTTTCCTCCTGCACAAGAAAAAATGTTTGTCTACCATAACATAGTCCGCACGGTTAGCCTAGTGGCTATGCGCTTTGCAACCATATGCCTGGGGAGGGAGTGTCCTAGGTTCGATTCTCGTCGGTGATGTGAGGAGCTGAAGGATCTTCCTCAGCCATAGCCAAGTTAGCCAGTCTTGGGCGTGGACAGCAGGGTTTTTTCCTCAGTTTTGGGGTTTTTCATCCCGCAAAGCAGGCAAACTGGCCTTGAGAACTTAACACTACAGGCCATAGGATATACCGGGGCATAGGGCTGACCACCTTATCCTGTAAACGGATTGAGGTCTGATGATCAATGGACCCTTGACACCGCAAGGTAAAAGAGGGTATAAAGAAGATGATGATGAGATACCATAACATATCTAGAATACAGAATAGAAACTGCGAAAGCATTACTGCATGCACATGCGCCTTCTTCAGCAAGAAGAAAAACAGGAAATCCTGCCAGACATCTGAGGTTGAACGCTGCTAACTCCAACCATTTTCCCGAAAATCTACCACCAACGGCTAATAAAAAAAAAACTGCACGCAAATGTTATGTATGTAATAAAAAAAAGATCAGAAAGGAAACAAAAATCTGGTGCCCTGAGTGTAAAACTGCTTTGTGTGTTTACCCTTGCTTCAAGGTGTTCCACACTGTTCAAGAATTTTAAATTCTGAACAGTATGAAATAAAAAATGTTTGTTTTCAAGGCCATCAAAACAGTCCTTTTCAGGACTACAAATATTGATAAAGGGGTACTTGAATGAACTGTTTCCTTTTCATCTTGAAGGCGAATTTTTAAGTTCTTTTTATGACACAGAATGATATTTTCGAAGGAATAAAATATAAGAGGAACTGGAATACTCTTTCCAGTTCCTCTGGAACTGGAAAGAGTATTCCAGGTAAAGTATTTCACCAAAACAATAAAAAATAATGAAATAAAATCTACCCTATATACATATAAAATGATAAGCCTTTTTATGTCATGTTTTTCGAAACGTTTTGAAACTCAGGGGCTACCCTGAGTGTTGAGTTTTCAAAATTCGAGTCATCAGAATTCAGGGGCAGAACCCCCTTTCGAGTTATCACAATTGAAGGAGAACTAGCCTACCAGACCAGAACACGGGGGGGATACCCCCCCCCCCCCAGTTAATAAATGAAATATATAAATAATAACGGGAACATTTTCATCTTGCCAACACTCAACATTGATGTGATATGGGTTCCAAATTTCTTGTTTCGGAGATATATATTACAAAGTTTTGTAATAAAAATTTCTGCTACAATGAAGTTTGACATAATCAACAATATTATTACTACCTTATTTCTGTTTCTCGTGTGGGATAAAAACGGTAAAATGTCACTCTTATAATTATATGAGATGTTATAATGGCAAAAATTGTAAGAAAAAAGTCATTTGCACTTTCTCTTCAAAACACAAAGAAAGAACATTGTAAATTCAGCCAGTGGAAAAGGAAATACTACATATTTTTCTTCTGTTATCTGATTTTTTTTTCTTGTAGTACAAAGAAGAAATCACTGCATATAACATGGAGTATGCATGAGGGAAAAAATCTGGAAATTGGTTACATTATAACGAACAGAGAAATCATGTCAGAAAAATTATTCACGTAAGATTCTAATCTCAGCAGACATAACATTTTCTTCTAGATTACATATCTAAAGTAACTGAACCTTTGCTACTATTTTACACTAAAATGAATGGGTATGTTCCCCACGTGATTTAGATTTGTAACAGCTGTCTTGCGAACGATTTATAAAATAAATTATCTGAAGTATCTGCAGATTGATTAGGTCCATACCCCTCCCCCCAAAAAAAAGAAGATTATGAAACGCATATGCACCTTTTCTTTGAAAATAATTCAAATCCTCTTTTTCAAGATAATTGTATGATTTAATTTCTAATTTTTGATAATAAAAGTGAAACTGATCATTATAAATTAAGCATTATTAAAACACTTAAGGAATAGAACAACGTAGTTAAGGATATAAATTAAATTAAACTTTAATAAATATTTTCCGATATTTCGGCAACGTCACATTGCCATTTTCTAAAGGAATGTACAAAAAGGTTACGTGCACGTAGGCACTACAACACAGAAATTGGGAATGAAGAGATGAAGCTATTGTTCTCCTAACAATCCTGAATTACATAATGGTCAGCTTTGATGTTTCCTCTTTATTTACAAATGTCCCACTCAAGGAAACTTTAGAGCTAATCCAAGCTAAATTTTCTCCCGATATCTCAGCCTTATTTCAGTTCACAATGAACTCAGGCTATTTCGTTTGGCAGGGAAAATTCTACAAACAAATAGAGGGGACAGCAATGGGTTCACCACTCTCCCCACCCTTGGCCAATTTCTTTATGGAGACCTTTGAAGAAAAAGCCTTAGCATCTGCCCCACAAAAACCAACCATATGGCTTCGCTACGTTGATGATGTGTTCGCTATTTGGCCACATGGCTCTGAAACACTTCTCTCCTTCTTAACACACTTAAACAACCAACACCCCAGAATCAAATTCACTCTGGAAAAAGAGGAAAACAACAGCCTCCCTTTCCTGGACACACTAGTCACCCGCCAGCCTAATGGATCCTTGGTTTTCTCAGTTTACAGAAAACCCACCCATACAGGCAGATACATTCACCAACAATCCCCCCCCACCTCACAACAATATGGAGTGGTGAAAACACTATACAACAGGGCTAAACTAATCTGTTCAAACAACTTGGCCCTAAACACTGAACTAAATCACATCCTCAACACTTTCTCAGCAAATGGCTACCCCCCCAAAAAAATCCAAAAAATATTAGAGCCTACAAACCACAGATCCCCCCCCCCCACACACACACAACAAGGATTACTCTAAATCCATCACCATTCCCTACATCCGAGGCACCTCAGAAAAGATTACCAAAATCTTAAAAAAACATGATCTGACCTCCTGTTACAAACCTTACAGAAAAATGGCTTCCCTTATCCGCTCCACTAAAGACCAACCACTTCCCCTAGACCTACCTGGTGTTTACCAGGTCCCTTGCAGTTGTAAACTGTCTTACTTTGGCCAAACAGGCAGGACAGCGAATATCAGAATTTTGGAACACAAGGACTACATCCGTTTTCACAAATACAGTCATTCTGGGCTTGTGGACCATGCTCTGGATACACACCACAGAATACGGTGGAAGAAAGCTACAGTGATACACCGTAGCAAATACAAATTTGAAAGACTCGTTATGGAATCAGCCTCAGCCCTAAGAAATTCTCCAAACCTCAACAAATTTGGTTGTATGCGACTGCCCCAAATTTGGGAGGCCTACATCTGCAGACCTTCAGCCCAACGGCCAAGAACACCTACTTAGCCCGCTAGAGGGCACCATCAGGACTGTTAGGAGAACAATAGCTTCATCTCTTCATTCCCAGCTTCTGTGTTGTAGTGCCTACGTGCACGTAACTTTTTTGTAAGTTCCTTTAGAAAATGGCAATGTGACGTTGCCAAAATATCGGAAAATATTTATTAAAGCTTAATTTAATTTATATCCTTAACTACGTTGTTCTATTCCTTAAGTGTTTTAATAAATAATATAAATTAAGCAATTATTTTGGCATAAATAATGTATAAGCATGTAAATGAAATGTCAGTATTTCTATTAGGATGCAGGTAATCAACAATTGAAAAGGAAACAAGACATTCTTGACATATTCTGCACTACAGCCTGAGGCACTTTAGTGTTCTCTCCCTTTCTTCTCAATAGCACTGAGTAAGCCTTCAGCTTTTCCTCCAGCTAAGAGGATATTACCAAGTATTTATAAGACGTAGATTATTTCAGAAATAGCTTCCAGCAGCAGAAGTAATATTTAGATTTTTTTAAAGAAAAACAAACAAAAATAATACTGCTGAACTTTCTTTTGTGTGGTATGCATATAAACAATTTTGCATGGTGAAAATATAGCATATTATTTCTAAAATTTCACATAATTTCAGTGGACAGTAGAACAGCTGGTTTTAGATTGCAAATAAACAGAACAGAATTAGAAGCTTCACGGTACAATCTGATTGCCGTATATCTTTTGTCAAAATGATAAAATGAAGTAATTGATTTTGAATGATGTCCTGAAAAGCTTTCAAACCTGTATAGAAATTTAGAGTAGTTATGCAATTCAGTTCCAGGAGAGAATAAGGAGGTGTGTGTGTGGGGGGGGGGGGGGGGAGCATTAGAAAATCTTCAAAATGAGCAAAAATTTTGAATTATTCCATATATGATATTTTTCACATATTTTCAACACATCTATGAGGATATGCATTAGATATTATCGTAATATGCATAATACAAATAAATAAATAAAAGACAAAGGCGAAGGGTCACTGCTAAAATATCATTGGATATAAATTTTTGATACCAAAAAGACACAATCGGACACCGAGTAATGCAATTTAGCATTTTAACATTTTTTTTTTTATTTTGTCTTTATGAATAACAAAAAATTGTTTCTAAAACTGAAATGCGATGATCCATATAATGCTATTTGGCTAGAAACAAAAGCAAAAGGACATATTTATTTCAATAAATATTATTTAAAAATATAAATATTTGACATAACATTTTCAAAGCAAACATTTGGAAATTCTGAAATTAGAAAAAAAAATTATTCAATTATTATACGTAAAGTGAAAGAACAATCAGTGCAACTCTTCCGGTGCACTGATTTGTAGAATTAAAATACACCAAATTTACTATCACTAAATAGATTCATTGCAAAAGCTGATCAGTGGTCATTTCAGGATTGATTTCTTTCGCATATGTGAAATTCGTTTCAATTTTTGGGAAGAGACACAATAAATCATTTTAGAGGCAAGAAAGGTCAAATAACTTAGGACAGTAAATGAAATTCTAAGCAGCACAATAGACGTAAAGACAGGGGGACACAAAGGTCACTCAGCAACAGTTAATTCACTAATGGCTATAGAATAGCCGTAACGAGATTAACAGCGGAGGAAGGTAATGGCATGATAAAAGGTAGAATGCCAACGAAGTTTTGATCCATGAAAAAAGCTAGGGAGAGCTGACTATATCATCCACACCAGCCGGTTGGGAGGTTAAGTAGAAGGGAAAGCTCTGAAAGTGACAAATTCCATATATATACACTGATGGAAGCAAAACTGGAGGGAATGTCAGTTGTTCTTTTATTGCATATAACAGGCAGTCCATTATACAAGAACGCTGCTCTAGACTGCATCCTCTCTGTTCCAATAACCAAGCAGAACAACTTGCTATAGTTCATTCACTTACATATCTCCAGGAATTAGAACACAATACCTCTCATCAAAAGACAGCAACAATTTACAGTGATAGTAGAAGCACAGTAGACAGTAAGAAACCAGAACAAAGCAGATTAGGTGGCTAAAGAAGTGGCTAGAAATGAATGGCTAGAAACAAGTTACCAAAAGTACTCAAACTCTGCTATAAAAACACTTGCAGAAGAAAGAAGCCTCAACTTATGGGAAGAAGAATAGAAAACAACAAAAAAATTCTTGCCTAGCATCAGAAGCAGACTCCAGCTGAAAAAACACACCATTTCTCCAGGTTTAACCATGCTACTAATAGGGCATGGAAAACTAAGACACTACTTATACAGATTCCATATCCTGGAATCCCCATCATGCATTTGTTGTCCACACCTTCAACAGACTTGACCACATACTTTACGACTGTCAGCTACTGGACTCCATCCAGATGCCCCTAATACAACACATCATCACTTCTGGAGACAAGTGGCCAGTGTGAAAACAGAGACTTATTGAAAAGTATTACTCAGAATTAATTAATTTTGCCAATAAGATCAACTTCCAGTCATTGTAATGTAACATAAATTACTGATATTGTATGAATTATATAGTGTAAATATATGTATATATAAAAATATAAATATGGATGTAAAGGTTGGAATACGTACATATACATGTAAAAATATAAATGTAAATATGAATATTGAATACAAAATTGGAAATATAAATGTTGATCAGTACTTGGAAGCTACATGTAATTATATATGCCTGTTTTAATTCATTGTTGTAAACCAGATTTGCATATTAAATCCAGACAAAGACCTAACTATACTAAAATATAAGTGCTACAAGGCCACTGTTCAATCTTTATCATGAATGTTCCTTACATTTTGTTAAAAATCAGAATTCTTATTTTCATGAAATAAGAGTAAGTAAAAAAAACAGGGATGTGAGCAATTAAAATTTTTTGTCAGTGCACTGACAAAAATGTATTAACCATAAAAAATATATGAAACTTACACTAGAACATCAACTGTCAACACTTTTTTGTTGCCATGCTTTTGAAAGTTCATGTGTCACTTGATGCATGTTGAAATGATACTACATTTCCTGCCAAACAGATAAGAACATCTGGTGCACAACTGATGCAATAGCCCTTTGTTTGTGATTATTCTGGTTGTCCATGTTTGGGGGGAATGGCAGTATGTATACAGTATCCTATATATAAGCGCCCCAGGGGGGAAAAGTTAAGGAGAGTCAGATCAGGTGACAGTGCAGGCTAGACCGTACAGCTCCAGTGTCCATAAGCCATGCAACTGTGTATTCAAAACAGTTGTCACAGCATGATGGATAAGGGGAAGATACTCCATCTTGCTGGAAGACGGTATTCTGTAGGTCCTCAAGGAGATACAGAAGCAACTATAGCTCCAGAATGTCGTACATATCTCTAACATGGAATGTGTACTTCTGATTACTGTTCCTCCCCCCCCCCCACCCCCCAAGAAAACTGAACAGTCCAAAAGCAACCATTCTTTTGTCTTTTTGAACCAAAAGAGTTGCCCAAAAGTTAGGTCATAAAAATGTTAAATTTTAGATCTGTTTCTTGAATATTCAACAGTGATATGTGGATTTTCTCCAAACATGGATGTTATGTCTGGTCACTTTTTTCTGGTACATGATATGTGACTTCATCACTGAAACACATTGTTGGCAGTAATGTTCTACCCTCCTCAAATGTGTATCATCATAATGTCATTACTCTGAACACTGTGCTGGTCAGAGGAATGGCCAGATAAGTATAAATGGCATAGCTGAACTGCAAGGCATTTTAGCAGAATTCACCAGTTTTCTATGGTACATTCTCTTCAAGGTTTCAGTGATGAGACTGCAATAAAGATAATCCCAAGGGTGCTTATAGCAGAAGGGAACAGTAGAACCAAACAGTATTTCAGAGTAAACCATCTAGAGCAATGAGAGAGATTTTAAGATCACTCTGAGGTTCTTAGAGAACTGACAATTCTATTGAACTCTTAATAATTTTTGAAACCCTGGTGGTAGGTTTATGAAAATATTCTGTTAAATTAAAACTCAAAACTTGTCTGGATATTGATTTCCTACAATGCATGGCCCAAAATGTGAATTCATCTACTCATTATACACATAGCCTGGTTTGAAGATATTTTCACTTGCAAACTTTTGTTTGCTAATGATTGGATAAAATAAGGATGAAAAGAAGGTTATACTTTCTTCTCAAGTAAGGCCTATAAGCTACTGGAGAAATTTTCCAAAGAGTAGCACAATGACAAGAGGCAAAGATCCTCACATTATTTGTAAGAGAGTGAGAAGAAGAAACATGGGGTGGGAGGGGGATACACAATGGTCAGTATTGCAGACAGTGAAGAATTTTACTGTTTGGTATGACTGACTGTAATTTTGACTTTACTGTGCCTAGAGCATTCTTTTCATGATGATCCTTTACTCTATGGAGGTCCAGTGATGATGTTGAAAACAATAATCAGATGATATAGGACTAAATGATTTGGAGATGAATTTCATCGCCTGGTGTGAGACCACGATTTTGCTTACAGGAAGCCTGAAGCAGTTTGAAAAAGTTCCATGTTGGGGTCTCTAAAGCAGGGTCATTGGATTATGTTATTCTTCTTCTTCTTATTATTGTTGTTATTAACATTTGACCTCTATGGAGTCAGAGACTGATCATCGAAGGTACAGACTATTGCACACAATGCTCATCCAACGATGCTTAAAATGATTCAATGTGTCTACATCCACAACACACTCAGGAAATGCATTCCACTCACCAACCACTCTCCATGCAAAGAACCATCTCTTCACTCCTCTGCTCACACCCTCCTTATACAGTTTCCAGCGATAGCCTCTTGTTCTACTTCCCCACTTCTCCAATTTTATGAAGATCTCTTCCATTTTTACCTGATAACAACTCCTGACTAGCTTATAAGTCTCAATCATATTTGCCCTTCTTCCTCCTATTCACGAGGCTTCGCAACTTACATACTCTCAATCTGTCCTTGCACTCCACATTCCAAAGACTACTGACCACCTTTGTGAATCTTCTCTGGACCCTTTCCAACATATTCTCGTCACCATGAAAACCAGGTGACCAAATATGTGCACAATAATCCAATGGCATCATGTCCTCTCTATTTCTGCATGTCAGGGTCCCTCCACATTACTGCCATTATTTGATGTGATATCTTCGCAACTTGTGCAATGTGGCCCCAGAATTTCAGGTCTTTATCCACCATCACTCCTAGACCTGTACACCCCCTTGAGGGTACATGGCAGGAATTTGATGATGATGATGATGATGATCACTCCTAGATCTCTCATCTCCTCTACTTCCGTTAAAGTTTTCCCACCAAGTGCAAGTTCCACTTACCTGCACATTCATGCAATCTATTCAAGTTCTCTTGTAAGGCCATAACATCCGCTTAACTCTGCATTGCTCTTCCCAGTTTTGCATCATCATCTGCAAACAGCTGCATATCACTAGTTAAACATCCCAACATCATTAACATACAAATTGAACAACAATGGCCCCCTGCAGCATGCCACTAGTGACCTTTCTCTTTCGGGATACCGGACCCCCACATACAACTTTCTGATACCTATCCGACAGCCAGTCACTGATCCAACTCAGAAGTCTGTTATCCAATCCCATCTGTTTCAATTTATATAAGAGCTTGTCATGTGGCAGTCTAATCAAAAGCCTTTGCAAAAGCTAAGTATCTAAGTACATCACTGTATATACATCTCCCCTGTCCAAAGCATTTTACCTTGTTATATAAGTAAGTTAGTGAAACATGATCTTCCCTTCACAAACCCATGCTGATATCAACCCATTTCTGTATCCTACTTCTCACCAATCTCTCCAATACCTTCACAACAACTTCAGATATAGAGACTGGCCTATAATTTGAAGTTACAGTTATGTAACTTCAAATGATTTGAAATTTATATAATTTGAAGTTACTTTATGCAGTGAAACAACTTTACCCTCCTTTCGCTCCCTTGGAACTTGTGCTGTTGTAACACTTTTCTTAAACAGGCATGCCACTGCCATTTCCCTGGAACATTCCCTTAAGATACGTTGATATGTCATCAAATCCTATCATCTTCTTGACATCAAGTTTATTTATTTCCTCAAATACCTTGTGTTCACTCACAATTAAGTCATCCCCTCCTATATCCTCTATGCTTAAGTTCCTCATGATTCCACCCTGACCAGGATGAATCATCCTTAAAAATTGATCACTGAAGACCAGAAGAATGTCTTCTGCAGCAGTTACCACTCTACCACTTTCATACATTAACTTCATCTTACCATGATCATTCTTCCTTCTACTTGCCACATATCTAAAAATTCTTTAGGGTTTTTCTTTGCCTGATTTACCAATTTCTGCTTATACTCTTCTTTTGTTTTCCTTACAAACTGAGTAATTGTCCTGGCTTGTTCTTTATTCTCTTCATGTGACTGATTATCACCATTTTTCATCTTGTACTTCCTCTAAAGTACTTTCTTTTTCCAGATTTCATGCTTAAGCTCCACATTCCTCTATTTTACACCTACCTTATTCAGCCTTTGGAATACATTCACACATTGATGCTGTTACATATTTTTTTGGCAGTTCCCATGCAGCATTTATTTCTTTACTGCTCAACTCCTCGTTCCATGTTATAACTCCAAGCTGTTCCCCTAAGCTATCATAATCACCAGCCTTATAATTCCACATATATCCTTTCCTCACAAAAGTCTGCATATGACTAGCACAACACAGGTGATTACTTCATGATCACTTTCACTAAATGGAGGAAAGTGTGAAACCCCTCTCACAATCACATCCTCTGATGAAATGATCAGATCTAGCGCTCTTGATCCTCGCATGACCTCCTTTACATTTCCTTTATGTTACTCTTAGCCAACTTGTGACAATAAATGTATGATAGGTTTACAAATATTCTTGTGTGGGATTCAGATAAAAAGTGAAACTGAAAATATTCATATCAATACAATCATTCCTAATCAGTCCTTTAAATGAATTCTCCTATTTGATATTATTACAAATATTCATTTATTCCATATTATTAATTAAAGCATTCATAATTTTATAAAAAAATCTTTAAACTTCACATATACTTAGTTATAAGGTTGAACTAGATATAAACAATTAAATAACAACTTAAACCTAGTTATGAAGCAAAAATCATGCTTACGTGAAGGAAACTTGCTAATATTATTTGCTACTCTTATTAGCATTCTTGCACTTTTTATGTGATCCCCTCTTCTTACATGAATCTATCAAATTATATTGTATTCTATCAAATTATATTACATGAATTTATCAAATTATTAATATTTATCAAATCAATAAAGTATAATATAATATACTATTATATTATATTATATTGCTTATAATATTATATAAGCAATATTTGCAAAATACTTTATTTATTTTGTAGATATGAATGTAAAATACTTAACTGTTATGTAGACATTTCTTCACTATACAAGGCAGGAAAATGCTCTCGCACCTGGCCACTACTAAAGATGTGAGAGCATTATTTTATGTCAGACAGATTTGATATTCTTATTATACAGGCTCTTCCAATAAGTCCAAGGACTCAAGAGGAAGAACTCCTTTAACCACTCATAATTAAATAACTATCATATCTCTTCTTGAACAAATTTGCTGAAGATGCACTCACATCAATGGTAGCCCATTTTACACACTACCTGCCACAAAAAAGAATCAGGACCTCACATACTTCTTAACCACACCTTACTCAGTTTTGGGATGAATTTGAATTCTCTTCCCACAAGCAACAAGCTGCAAAAATCTTACTTGCATCTATACTGTATGATTCCCTTACTAGTTCCTTCTATCTTTTCTCCTCTATCTTTTGCTATGAAGATAACATGCTCTTAGACTGTCCTAATATGTGCAATTCTACAGGCCAGTTTATCATTTTCATTAACCACTGCTGATTCTTTCAAATGCCTTCTCATATCCTTGGAACATGGTTGACAATATTTGCACAGACTAGTCCAGATATAATCTTATCAGAATTACTAAAATCTAAACTTTGCAGTGAATATTCTAGGTCACTGATAAATAGAAGGATGAAAGCAGAGAAAGATCCAATTATCTTTCAGATGCTAGAGTACCTTGGGAATTCCAGATGTTGTGAATTTGAGGATAAAGTTACACACCAACTATAGATGGTCTGTAACTAGAAACAAAATGGGCAATCCAATTTCAGAAGATGGACCACAAAGCAGAAACTTGATTAAGGAACTTTTATGCCAAGCTTGATCAAATTTGATAGAGATATCAAAAAAGACATCATAAGTTTCATCAAACATTTCTCTATTATTTCACCAAGTTGAGCAAGAAAAATAAGTAAGAAGAAACTGTGAATGGGGCATGAAACATGCAAGGTAGATTGGTAATTTGTGCTTGTAGCTTGATAGTCATTCAGCATACCCAAGGTAAAAAAATTTCTACATCTTTCTCTCATTCTGAGAATTTTATTTAATAAGGTCAAAGCACCTTGGGGAAACTTGTATAGGTAAAATTTATAAGCTCTGCATTACTTCAACCTTGGCATCTCTGGGTCTGGCTCCCACTGACAAGACCTCAATAAAAGTCAAAACCGGTTCGGGTAGTGGCCCTTTCCTTTAATGCATAGCATCATACATCTCTGCAAGGGGATGTGCTTTGCATTAGGGGAGATACTAAGGAAAAGTGATCAGAGCTTACTCCACCTTTAGCACGAGTTGCCTCAGACTTGAACACAGTGCAAACTTGACTTACTTGTCTGTTTGCTTATTTGGGAAAAAGGATTAAAACCAAGTTTATAATGCTTGGTATCTTTAACATATAATATATAGTATCCCCAAGGTAAAAATCTTTCTACACACACACATATATATATATATATATAATTAAAGAAATTTAATTACTAGAAGCCGAGAGATACCAGAATAGAAAAATGTATTTATTATTTGAACACACAACTAGTTTCGTCTTCTTAGAAGACTTCACTGGGTGCATAACATGAAAGAGAAATATGCTTGCTGTTTAAGAAATACTTGTGCCTCACAAGGAATAAGTTATAGTAATTAATTAAGGGGGGGGGAGTGAGGCAATCCCATGTCCCTGTCATGCTCCCTGGGACCTTCTGTAGGGTACACTCCCTACAAGGATGTTAATGGACCTCTTGAATAACAATGGATAAATCAGTGGAAGAGAATTCATATCCCAATGGTGAAATGTGTGGAAGAATTTTCAGAGGAGCAGACCTCTATAAACAACCCAGGTTCAGCTAGCTCCAGCTGTCAGTATCTGGTTAGGGTCACTACTTAGGGTTACAAGGAAAATTAAAGGATTTGATCCTCTGAAAAAGGGAAGCAACTTTGTCAGTATTGATACAAGGTTGAAATCTCATGATGACGGTAAAGCTTGTGATTAGAAAATTGCAGATGGCAATACAGTTTATTGTGTACATCTGGAATACTGCAGAACAGAAAGCAAATGGAGAAACTACTGCTCTATTCTCTCCAGACTAACCACGATGGCGAGCAAATCTACACAAGTGGCTCCAAGTTTCTGGCGTCCCTTAAATGGGATAGGGGTACGAAAAATCTCCAGGCTCAAAATGGTATGCACACTAAAACAATAACCTGGAATGTCAGAACCCTGTATGAAGCAGGTAAGCTAAGAAATGCTATCCAGGAAATGAAAAGACTTGGAAATGGGATTTTAGGAATGAGTGAAGTTAGGTAGCTAGGATCAGGCAAAACTCAAGTTAATGACATGACAATCTACTACTCTGGAAGTAGTGAAAACAATCATCAAAACGGAGTTGGAATAATATTTAACAAAGATGCCAATAAGTCACTGTTGACTTTCATCCCCTACCCAGATAGCATGATGTTATTAAAACTGAAAGGTCAACCACTAGATATTAATCCTATATGGGCCTATGTTCCTACTGCTGACAAGAATGATACCGAGATCGAAGAATTTTATGATCAATTAAAAGAACTAATGAAAAATACAAAGAAACATGATATTAATATTGTCATGGGTGATTTCAATGCTAAAGCTGAGAAAGGTAGAAGTGGAGATATAGTTGGCAAACACTGACTGGGAACAAGAATTGAGAGAGGAGATTGTCTTATTCAATTCTACCAAGAAGAGGAACTAATAATTACAAACACATGGTTTAAGCTACCATCCTGAAGGCTATATACTTGGCGATCACCAGTGGATAATAATGCAAATATAGTCAGAAACCAAACTGATGACTTGCTAATTAATCAATGATTTCAAAGTTCCACAAAGAGTACAAAAACCTATCCTAGTGTGGATATTGCTTCTGATCATAATCTACTGATTACAGAGTTATAACTTAGACTGAAAACTTTGATCTAGGAAAGTTAAAAACCCAGAGATAAGAAAAAAACTGAGTCAAGATCTGAATCAAGAGATAGCACTTATCAAGAACAATGACATCATGAGGGTTGATGAATCATGGAACAAATTAAAATCTGTCTTCACAGAGAAATGTACTAATACCGTGTGTCCTGATAGAGCAGTTAAAAAGAAAGATTGGATAACTGACAAAATTCTTTCTCTCATGGATCAACACAGATCATATTCCAACAAAATATAGAGGTTCAGAAAATTATTGAAGACAAGATCAAAGAAGCAAAAGAAATCTGGATGAATGAAAAATGTAAACAAATAGAATTTCTACAGGAAAAGCATGAAAGTTTTAATCTACACAAAGGGCTGAAAGAGGCTTCAGGTATATTTAAGAAAAAAACAACTATGTATCCTTCGAAACAAAAAGGGAGAAATAATATCTGAAAAGGATGATAAAAACAAGAATGGGTGAAATATGTAGAACTCTTTACTGATAACAGACAAAACCCAGAAAATACTTATGAACAGATGGAAGGTCCATGCATTCTAAGATCAGAGGTAGAATGTGCACTGAACTCAGCTAAAAAATGGTAAAGCCTTAGGCCCTGAGAGAATACAAGCAGAAATAGTAAAGTTATTAGAAGGTGACAACATTACTATATTAGTTAAGCTATTTAATAAGATCTACAATATAGGCATAATCCCTCAAGACTAGTTACAGTTGACTTTCATCATGTTACCTAAAAAACCAAATACGAAAAGTTGTAACAATTCTAGAATGATCGGTCTAATGAGTCTTGTTCTCAAAATGTTTCTAAAAATAATTCAAAAAAGAATACAAAGAAAAGAAAATGTCAAGACATCGTCAGTGATCCCAATTTGGCTTTAGAAATGGTTTGGGGATGGAATGAGAGAGGCTCTTTTCTGTTCTCAAATCTTATTCCAAAACTGTAGTGACCAAAACAAGAAAGTATTCATTTGCATCATTGACTTAGAGAAAGCATTTGACAAAATCCAATACACTAAAATGATTAAAGTATTAAAAAGAATTGGATTAGATGGTAAAGACATCAGGTTCATTGAAGAGGAGTAAGGCAAGGCAATCTTTTTAACATATACTCAGAAGCGATATTTCAAACAATCTTAAAAGGAAGAATGGAAGGGATTAATGTAAATGGTGAAATCATCAATAGCATCTGATATGCTGATGACACAGCTCTCCTGGCTGACATTATTCAGGATCTTCAAAATCTTCTGGAACTAGTGAACAAAGAGAGTGAAAAAAATGGGATTAAGAATAAATATCACCAAAACTAAATTCATGGTCATAAACAAGAATCTAATTCTTAATTCAGCACTTTCTATAAATGGGAAACAAATAGAAAGAGTGACAAAATTTAAATATCTCGGATGCTGGTTAAATGAAGAATGCAATTCCAGAAATGGAAATAAAAGTTAGAATTGAAATGGCAAGAAAAAATTTTCTTCCGATGAAATCAACGCTGTATAACTGAAATTTAAATTTAGAGTTGAGAGTATGCATGGTTAAATGCTATGCATGGTCTGTACTGCTGTATGGTGCAGAAATTTTGACCTCGAAGACAACATCAATAAAAAAACTTGAAGCCTTTGAGATGTGGTTATAAAGACGAATATTAAAAATCCCATGGACGGCAAAAAGTCCAATCAAGAAGTACTGGAACAAATGGGGAAATCACATGAACTTTTAGATACTATAAAAAGAAGGAAAACTGCATATCTCTGTCACCTACTTTGTAATGAAAAATATAAGATACTTCAATTGATTATAAAAGGGAAGATAAATGGAAGAAGAGGACAAGGAAGATGAAGAAAATCTTGGATGGAAGATATCAGACAGTGAACTGGCATGAGCTCTGGGGGATTGTATAGAGTGGCTGAGGATCGCTCAAAATTTGTCAAGGTAGTCATCAACCTCCGATACGAGATGGCACTCAAAGAAGAAGATTTATTTAAGGCCATATATTTCAGCTAATATTACAGGCCATCATCAGTGGCAAGATATAATTAATTAGAAAATAGAATGCAAACAATGGATTAATTTGAAAAAGTAAGAGCCCAAGTGATGTTATACCAAAAACAATGTAATGGCATAACTGACGGAATATTGCAATATTAATTATTCACAGTCTTGCAATTGGTGGAGTTCCAAAGGAGTGGAAGGAGGGCAAGATTGTCCCACTTCATAAGGGGGGGGGTGATAAAACTCAGGCATGAAATTATAGTCCTGTCTGTGTGTCAGGCGTTGTGGTTAAGTGAATTATTGAAGAAGGTGGTGAGAACTAGGATCCAGAATTGGGTTGACAACAATGGTATTATATTTGATGGATAGCATGGATTTGGTAAAGGGAAGTCATATTTTAGTAATCTACTTACTTATTACAATACAAGTATACTTAGATTTTGTAAAGGCTTTTGAAAGATTACCACATGATAAGTTGATAGTTAAACTAGAGTGGATAGGGTTGGATATTAGATTAGTGCATTGGATTGGAGACTGGCTATCTGATAGGTATCAGCAAGTTGTGTGTGGGGAAGCAATATCCAGGAAGAGGAAAGTCACTAGTGGTGCACCTCAGGGGGTCTGTTTAAGGGTAAGTGCTGTTTAACTTGTATGTTAATGATATTGGCAAAGATTTGGATAGGGATATTCAATTGTTTGCAGATGATGCAATGTTGTGAGAACTATGTATGCAAGAGTACAGAAGATGTTGTGGCTTTACAAGAGGACTTGAATAAATTGAGTAAACAGGCACAGAATTGGGGATGCAAGTTCAATGTTGCAAAGAGTAAGGTTTTAAAATTTGGGTAAAAGAGATGAAATGTAGAATTTATGCTTGGTGGGGATAGATTGTTGGAGGTGGAGGAAACATGGGATCTTGGGGTTATAGTGGATAGGGATCTGAAATTTAAGGGACACATTTGCCAAAATTGTGAGGACAACACAAAGAATTCTGGGAATAATACAGAGGAACTGACTTACAGAAGTAAGGAGATTCTTGTTCGATTGTATAAGGCTTTGATTAGGCCAAAAATGGACGGCTGTGCCCAAATTTGGTGATCTGGTTTTCGAAAGGATGAAGAGATGTTGGAAAGGGTCCAGAGCGACTTATTAAGGTAGTTTCTGATCTCTGGAATGTCAAATATGAGGAAAGGTTCAGAAGATGCAATTTACAGATTCTAGTGGATAGGAGGAAGAGGATGATGTGATAGCGACCAACAAGTTAGTAAGCAGTTGTTATAGGATCAATGTTGGAGATGTTTTACAGCAAACAGTGGGAGATCAGGGGAAAGAACCAGAGGTCATCCCTGGAATCTGTATAAGAAGGATGTGAGCAGGGGAGTGAGAAGCAGGTTTTTTGCATGTAGAGTTGTGAATGATTGGAATGCGGCAGAAAGTGTGGTGTCTGCAGAGAATTTGAGTGTGTTTAAGGCATGGTATGACGAGCTGTGTGTACGACAAAAGGACTTCCTAGATGAGTATTTGACTCCATGGGGTCTTGGGATGATGATGATGATAATAATAATAATTGCCTATTTAAAAAAAATTATTGATGTGTAATTAGAATTAAACTTTTCCATATCTTAGAGAGAAGCAGTTTTTTTGATTTAGCTTCAGACGGTGAAGTAAGGCCTTACTAAACAAATACTGCTATTGATAAAGTAAGCATATTTCATACTATAGGATATTGTGGTCTGTATCTATTCCATGCTGTGCCAAGCACAATTCCTCAGATTTATTGATGCTAATATAAGATTGGTGTTCTTATAATCTCTTTTCTACAAAGCGTCCACATTAAGAATGATGATAGTCACAAGGAACTTGGTAGACACCAGGAAGAGCTATAGGAGATCATTTATCTTTTGAAGATGGAAATCATGCTGATAATTTGTTGATAGGAAAAAAAGTAGCCATTAAATTGTATTTCCTAAGAATTCTGGAAATCAGTTCTGAGATGCAAGAAATGTATAGGAATGGAACACAACATACTGTTTCTTTGTTATTTGAGCTAGTATTAATGGAATTAAAAAGGTGTTACGTGGTCCTTTTGGAGAAGCCACTGAGTTTTATATATTGTTTGATATATAAAACTATGTTTAAGAGTTCCTGCGGTAATAGTTGAGAGGTAGAACAAATAGTATGAGAACATTACAATAAAGTTTTTATAATTCCAGTCTTCCGCAATGGATGGTGAGCCAATTGCAGTTTATTCAAGCATTCAATGAAAATTTAGCTTCTATTTATCAAAAGTTAGCTTTTGATAAATAGAAGTAATCCAGTAATCCCATAATAAGAATAAAAAAGAAGAATCTGTTGTTGTCCATTTCCATAGCAAATTTAATTCATAGCTGTATACTGTTTATATTAGATAAAAAAGTAGGTAATGGGTATTCATTATGGGACCAGTTAGCAAAAACGTCATCTAATATAATAAACCCAAAACGAAGGCTGAGGGTGTATGGATGAGAAAAGGATGTCTTCTAAATGTTCTAAATAAAAGTTAGCATGTACAGGAGAGAGTGGACTTCCCATTGTGGATTCTTCAACTTAACTGTAAAACTTATTTACAAATAAAATATCTGGAATGCATAACAAAGTTGAATAATTTCACTATATCCTGTGGAAATGCTTCTGAAAGTAGATGTGTATTCTCAAGAGGAACATTTGAGAAGAGAGAGATTCTATATCAAAGCTAACCATTACATCAGTGGGGCTGTATGGAAACATTTTTCCCTTTATCTAGAAAATTGGAAGAATATTTTATGAATAAGCAGGAGTTGCCAATCTCAGTTTTCAATAAGTGTGTGAAAAATTTGGCTATTCAGCAATTTCTAGCAAAATAAATTTTATGGTGTCTCCATCAAGGCTTACAACTTCATCTAGTAAAGGGTTCGGTTTTTTTAATTGTCTGTTAGTGGGATTGTAATCCATTCTTGGTATGTTAAATGATCCCATAATAAAAGAGTGCTTTTCTTTTATAATTAGCAGAATCATCCATTACAACTGTAGCCTTCACCTTCAGACTTAGTAATAATAATAATTATTATTATTATTACACCCTCCATGGAGTAGGCAGACTCATCGTGAGAGGTTCATTAAACTGACAACATATTTATCATACCGAATCTTAAAAATTCTAAACACTCCTTGCATTAACAACACATTCTGATAATGTGTTCCATTCACTGACAATTCTCCATGTTATAAATCTACTCCTTTCCACACTTTTACATAACTTCCAGGGATGAGCTATGGTTCTTCTCCTCCCACCTTCTATCCTTTTTATAACCCCCCCCCCCTCTGGATTAATCTGATAAAATCCTTCTTACTAACTTAAATGTCTCAATCGCATAATCTCTTTTCCTCCTATCCACCAAACTCTGCAATCCACATTTCTTCAACCTCTCTCCACAGTCAGCACTCCAAAGTCCTGACATTGTCTTAGTCTCTCATCTCTGGACCCTCTCTAATATCTCCACATCACAACGAAAACCATGGTGACCAGATCTGAGCACAACAGTCAAACTGTGGTCTGACCACTGCCTTATAAAGTGGCACAACCACTTCCTTATTCCTACATGTTAGAGTACTTCTTATCATAGCAGCACAACGATGTGCAGGCTTTGCAACGCTAGCAATATTCCCTTTTAACTTCAGTCTACTGTCAACCATCACTCTCAAATTTCTAATCTCATCCACTTCCTGCAGTATGGCGATATAGTACACAGCCTTATACGAGGGTGGTCTAAAACGTTCTCGGCCTAACAATAAAAAAATGAATTTATAATTTCAAAATTATTTTTGTTTTTCAACGTAATCTCCCTTAAGACTAATACATTTATTCCAGCGATGTTCCAGCACCTTTATCCCGTCCCTGTAGTGGTTCTGAGTAAGATTTGCAAAACATCCCTCAACAGCTGCAATCACCTCCTAATTTGAAGAAAATTGCTGACTAGCAAGGAAGACTTTTAGTTCTGGAAAGAGATAGAAGTCAGAGGGAGCCAAATCTGGGGAATAGGGTGGATGTTCCAACAATTCATAGTGCAGAATCCTTAATTTTCCCATTGCCAAAACACCTTTGTGGGCAGGTGCATTGTTCTGATGAAAGATGATTATTTTCTTCTGCAAATTGGGTGGTCTTTTCTCACGAATTTTTTCGTCTAGTCTGGTTAAAAGATCGGAATAATATTCCCCAGTTATTGTTTTACCCTTTTCAAGATAATTAATAAACAAAATGCCTTTAGCATCCCAAAACACCAATGCCATGACCTTTCCAGCTGATGGAACCGACTTTGTCTTCTTTGATGCAGAACAACCGACTTCTGTCCACTGGATTCTGGTGTGTAATGGTGAATCCAAGTCTCATCCATAGAGATGAGCATTTTAATGCTCCAAGCACTGTTCAGAGATTTTCATACGAGTACATTTTTGATCTGCTGTGAGCAACCTTCATGCAAAATATATCCTACACGTTCTTTTGAAATGCCTATATTCTCAGCAATTTCATGCACTTTGACTCGCTGGTCATCCAATATCATATCATGCATTTGATCAATGATTTCCGGTGTTGTTACACTTTTTTTGGGCGTCCTTCCCGCGGATCATCTTCAAGGCTGGTATGGCCACTTTAAACTCAGCAGCCCATTTCTTAATTAACGAAAACAAAGGAGAAGAGTGCCCATAAACTTTTATGAACTTTGAATGAATTTCAAAGTTCATAAAAGTTTATGGGCACTTTTATGAAGAATTTTACAAAGAATTTTTTAACCGCACGATACTCAATTTTATCCATTTCAAGGGATACTGACAACACTTTTGTTTAAGACAGCTGTATAAAACAAACTACTTGATAGAATGACTTGCAATTTCACATGGATGCTTATGACAAATGTACCAACTTAGAAAAAAGCTCTTGTCGATAGTGTTGCCATTTATGGTAGAGATCGAGAACTTTTCAGGCCACTCTCATATTTCTGCACTCCAAAATGCAACATGTTGCACTTATTGATATTAAAACTACAACCCCGTCCCTTTGTCTCTAAGAAAAAAATCTATTCAAATCTATCTGAAGAGTATTAACATCAACAATGTTACTTATAATTCTTCCCAACTTTTCATCATAGCAAACAGCTGAATATCCCCAGTCACATATCGTTTACAAACAAGTTACACAGCAAGGGGCCAAGAACAGAACAGAACAGTTGGAGACTTCAGTCTTAAACCATGCTTGTGGAGTGGTACTATTCTGTCTTCTTTCCACTCCTTAGGAACCCCCCCATCCACTGCAAGACTTTCCTTAAATAACCAGCCAAGGGCATAGCCAACTGTGGTGCAAATTCCTTAACAATACATGGTGATATATGTCATCCATTCCCACAGCCTTATTAACATCCAACCCAACCAACAACTGATTCTTTCACTTCCAATTCTCCTAATAGTTGCATCTTTTCTATATATTGCATGATGTCATTTACACCAGTATGATAGACACTGATAAAGTGCTCATGCAATAATTCCACTATATCCTTTGCAGCCGTTAATCTGCTGTCATGACTATCCCCCAGTTTAATCTGCCATGATTATTCTTCCTCTTGCTTGCCATAGAGTGGAAAAATTACCTTCACTTGACCAGCCAATCGCCTCTCATACTGCACCTATCCTTTTCTTTCTTTACCATATTCATTATCTTTCTAGCCTGTGCTTTATACTCTTTATGGACCTGATCACCACCAACTGTCCTGTACATCCTTCAAAACATTTTATTTTTCAGAGAGAGCTTGCCTGATTTCACTCCTACTCTATTTACTTGCTTAACCATTGGTATGCAGTCAAACACTGCTTTTGTCAGATACTGCCTTGTGAGTTTCCATGCATTGTCAACATCTTTTCCGATCAGTTCATCTACCCAAAGCACTTATGCTAACTGACTACAGAGCTTTCTATAATCACCTGCTTTATACTTCCACATGTATCCATTTTTGGCAGTAACCTTTTCTTGTTTCATCACTCCAAATAAGTACATCATGATCACTCTCACCAATTAGCAGCAGTGTCAACACTTCATTAACAACTACATCTTGTCAAGTTATCACCAAATCCAAAACATTAAAGCCTCTAGTTGCTTCAATCACATGCTGCTTAAGATACTTATCTCTCAGAAATTCCCCAAACTTGCTCTCCTTTGTTCTCCTTCCGGTCTATATACCAGTAATTAAAGTCTCCCATCAGGATCACCATCTTTTTATATCACCATCATCAAATTTCTGATATGTATCCTGAAGGGGTGTACAGGATATAATAGTACTACATGAAAAACTTATACCATTACTAACTTCCTATCTACAATTTTCCTCCAAATCAATCTGTTACCTGGCAAGACTCCAACATTATCACATCTTATATTTCTATCTTCTAAGGCACTTTTTACTGTATCAATTCACCTATATCTTGGTCTTTCTCTAGGTCTTTTTCTTGCAAACCTAGCAAAGAACACTTGTTCTGCTAATCTTTCCTCTCCCATTCTGTTCAAGTGACCATACCACCTGAGATTAGCTCTGCTAACAATATTAAGTTCTTTCCTAATATCCTCATTATTAAAGGAACTCGTAAGACCACATAATAACTTTTAATTAATAAGGTACAGATATTTCATACTAAAACTAATAGTACATCTTCAGTGTTACAAACACTGAAGATGTACTATTAGTTTAGAAGTAACGAACATTCGGTGGATCACCTATTAAAATATTATATTTTAATTATATTTTAATAGGTGATCCACCAAATGTTCGTTACTTGTATTCCATTCCTATAACTGTTTGTAACACTGAAGATGTACTATTAGTTTTAGTATGAAATATCTGTACCTTATTAATTAAAAGTTATTACTGTGGTCTTACATGTTCCTTTAATAATTATACTATGCCACAGGTACCTCTAAAAATAATAATATCCTCATTTTTAATACGATATTGCCATTGATGCCATCTGTTTATGCCCCTAATCTTTCTCAGAACTCTCATAGCTGTGGTCTCTAGTCTTTGGTCAAGTGTTTCATTTCTAACCCAGCTCTCAGATCAATAAGTTAAAATTGGTTCGAACACTGTCTTGTATACAACTAATTTAGTGTTTTGACTAATTTCTCTCTTATTCCATATGAATTTATTCAGTTGACTTCCTACCATACCAGCTTTATTGATTCTGTTGTCTACTTCCATATTTAATTTACCATCTTCACTAAAAATTGTGCCCAAGTAGCTGAAATGTTTTATTATTCTATAGTTTCTCCATTCGCAATTCAGTTGACATTTTCAATGCTTCTGCCTTTTCATTGCCTTTGTCTTGTTATTGCTGACCTTCATACCATATCTATTACAACAGTGATTCAATTTAGTCAGGGAATCTTGCAGATTTGTAATGGATTTATTTAGAAGTATAACATCATCAGCATAAAGCAAAGAGCTGATATTAACATTTCCAATTTTGATATCAGGTTTAATATCACTTTCCTTCATAATGTGATCCATATAGATAATAAATAACAGAGGGGATAATGTACATCCTTGTCTGATGTTAGATTTAACATAAAACCATCTTCCTGTACTTCCTTTAATTCTAAATACTGACTTACAACTCAAATAAAGACTAAGTATTCCTTGATATAATGTTTCATTGACACCATACAACTGTAGCACTTTGAACAGCTTCTCTCTTGGCACCCTATCATACGCTTTTTCCAGATCTACAAAACTTAAATACAGATCACTGTTATATTTCCACGATTTCTCAACTATTTGTCATAACGTGAAAATTTGATCATGACAGCCTCTATTTGGCCTGAATCTAGCTTGTTCTTCACCAAGCTTCCCTTCCACAATCCATCTTTTTACATACCCAACTAATTTGCCTAAACATTTCACAATTAGTATTCTCTGCATTCCCTGGCCTATAATAGCCTCCTATCAGATATATTAACCTGTTTATTTCAACTTCACACCATGCAGATTTAAAATCTGTGCATGCACTATCAACTTCTGCACTTTGCAGACACACTTCCTCTGCAATCATTAATAGCATTCCCCTGCTCTTTTCACATTTCTGTCCTTCTGGAAAATTATATATTCTTCTAATTCTATTCTCAACATCACATCCTCCTCAGACAACCAACTTTCACTTATTCCAATTATCTTTGGGCATACTGCCTCAATCAATGCAACAAACTCAGCTCTCTTGTTTCAAATACGCTTTGCATTGCATATAAGCGTAACAATTCCCTGTGTGTATTTGAGGCCATTCTACCAGCACTAACATTCTCTATTTTAGTTACTATAACACATCTCTCTCTTTGGTCTGACCACTCCTGTTTCCCTGATCCTGACTCTGATTTCCATTCCTACCTGTCTCATCCTCACTTTTATGCATTCCATCATCTTGTGCTGCTGCAATCACATCTTCAAACTCATATCCATCTTCCTCCTGTCGTACACTCCATTTATTTGTGCTATCTTGCTTCACAAGTATCATATGATCATTTTCTATATTAACTTCTTGACTCTGTGCCTTCTCAGAAAACAACAGACGTTCTAAATGTCCAACACCAAACAGATTCAAATGTAATCCATCAACTTTAAACCATTCCACTTTCCCTTCAAATTCACCCCACAGTTTTACAAATTGAACCTCTTTGCCTGACACAACTCAGCCATCTTACTATTCATTATGACTGTTCTCCTCAATTTACTGTTGTGTAATAATGAGATGACTGTTGCATCTTAAGGATTATAATGCTTTTATTTCAGTAGGACAGATGAAATATCTGAATTAAGCTTATTAGCATCCTTCAACATTGAATAGAAAGTGAATAATTTCTATTCAATGTTGAAGAGAAAATCTAAGTAAGGTATCCTTTTAGGAACTATGGAGAAATCATGACCTTTTGAAAGAATAAAGATTTCTCTTTCAGTTAGCAGGCATCCTGAGATGTTTACTACCTAATTTTCTGGAACAGTATGAGCTAGGCTTTGCATAGTGACAAGGGAATTGAATTTATGATCTAAATGTCAGTTGTATTTATTAAACAAATAAAGCAGAGAGTATTTAGCCACAGTGAGAACTATAATAGAAAGTTTAAGGTCTACAGTTGTAATATAATTCTGGAGATTAAAAACAAGACTTATATTAATAGCTAGTTAATGTTTAGCAGCTTAAAGTTGATTGTGGATGAATGATAGGATTGAAGTGATATAGATATTATGAGCACCTGGGACTTGATAATTTCCTTCAGCTTTGCAAACTATGGAATAATCTTGAGATAGCAGCATTTTTTATGAAAGGAAATCCTAACTCAGTTTACCTTGTAACACTGATAATTTTTTATGTTTACCAGTCTTCTTGGTTATTTCTTCCCCATAAATGATTATTAATTGTTGTTTAAGAGATACTTGTGCCATGAGAGGTTTCTTTAAATTAACATGAAAAACACAAGGAGTAAGTAATACAATTTATTTATGGCCATATATTTCAGCTTGAATATTACAGGCCATCATCAGTGGTGACAATAGTTGATTACAAAGTAAAACATGAACAATGGATTGATTTGAAAAAGTAAGAGCTGCATGATGTTACATATACCACAATGCAATGATATAACTGAGGAAATATTATGATATTAATTATTCATTAGCTATTTAAAAAAAAAGAAAAAGAAAAAATATATATAATTTAAGAAATAAAATTCAAAATACAATACATTTAAAATTTTCTCAAGAAATACAATTTAGTGGCTACTTTTCCTTCTATCAACAAATTATGGATATCAACAGAATATGGATTTTTGGAATATAAACACTTGACTTGGATAAGTGGATGGTTGACAAGCAGGTATCCAAAAGTGGTATACAGTGGATGTGAATCTCCTAAATTTAAGGTAAAATTGGAAAATAAATATAATCCCAAAATGCATCCATAACAATTTCAACAAGGTCTAAATTAAATTTGTGGAAATATATATCAGTCACTTGAGTATATTAAAATAATGTATAACACTTATTGAATAATGACAAATTTCAATATATCTCACCTTAACCAAAATATAGCTATGCAGTATCATTAAGCTGGTATTCATTTCATTGGGCACTTTAATTTTTTGCCTTTTTAGTTCTTGATACATGCTAAATAACACATCATGAGCATTGCGATAATTTCCTGTAATAAATTAATAAGATTGTGTAAAAAAATGATAAAAAGAACATGAATTTTGAAAAGATATTTCACCATACCATGCATTACAAAGAACTGCAACGACACAAAAGAGACAAAAACTAAAATAGAAAGTGATTTAAGCAGAACAGAAAGCATAATGCAAATGTTTTAATTATACTGGCAAATACATACTCCAAGATATGATCCTCTTCATCTTCCATTCTACTTTTTAACATCCTGCTTACAGACCAATGGAGAAGAAAGTGGACTGCTCATTGGAGCTCCTTCTATTTATTGGAAGAGTTTATTTTTGTAAGTGGAACCCATCCCATTCAAGTGCCATCTCCTATCTAGGAGGTTGACTACCATGATTTGACTCATGGTTGACTATGGGCATTATGACATGTGGTGAGGACCCTATCTCTTCCACATACTATCATAAGTATTCATGGCTGTAAATCTGTGTGTACACAGGGCTGATTTGCTTGTTCTGGGGAACAAAAACCCAGAGTTTCTGGGTGGAAACCTCCTATCTCTGTATGAGACCAGCTAACTCCTAACTCACCTTTAGCTGAAAGAGACTAGATAAAGGTTCCTCATGTCATGGAAGGGAATCAAAATCAGGTCTTTCTGACCAAAGGTCTATACCGACTGAGCTACGGTGACTCATACCTGGAACAGCCAGGATGATTACAAAGTAATATAGTTTAACTTTGTCAGATGAAAAGATGTTTGATATCAGATGAGGATTAATATCAAGCCAAACATTGGTGAACAATGATCACATTCAAGCTGTACATGTTAGTAGTTTGAAGAGGATAGCTATTAAGTTTTGCTAGAAAATATGAATTTTTGATAAAAGAATGAGAATTTCCTATATGTGGAGTTAACAGTTACGCTAAAAATTTGGATACACAATAAGTTAGGGAATCTATGGAGTTCATGATAGGGCGAAGGGTAATGGCACCTTTATGGATTTTTGATAATCCATAAAAACATGGAGTCCAACCAAAACCTTTAAATTTTTTCCATTGTATCTATGTCAAGACTTGAGACTTCTTCTAGCAGAGAAGAAACTAACAAATCCTCAGTGTAGGAAGGTGTTGAAGCCTTAGTGAACCACCTGAACTTGAATCAAAATGATTGCACGTCATTACCAAAAATATGGAGGAGTCTCATTCTTCTTAGTCATCACTAGTTTTTTTTTTAGTATTATATCTTGATGTAGTCACATCACATGCTTTTGATAAACTGAAAACAAGACAACAGCAGTCTTTTAAATGAGAATTTTTTAAATTTATTTAATTAATTTATTTTTTTTTAAATTTCTGGTGTATAAAGTATATAGATACTTTTTTTTCTAAGCAGTCCAGATTAATCTTACCTGCATTCTGTTCCTCTCTGGCAATTACAATTGCTGTTTTTGCTGCTTCTCTATACTGCTTTAAGGCCATATACAAACGGAAAAGGTATTTAAAGTCCTAAAATGACAAAGAGTAAGCTAAAACAGTTGTCTGAATGTAATAACCAATTAAATATTTCATTCATTTTAATGGCATTTTTCAGAAAATCTTTAAGAAAAATGCATAAGGCAGCAAGACTTAAAGCACTGATTTTGTAAGGAAAGTTTAAATCAATAGCACTTTGTTACGTGTAATGCTTCTCACCACCTTCCCTTCCCTGAGCCTATCATTCATTTCTTTTGTTCATTGAATGTTATAATTTCTTAGCATACCACTTATAACAGGACATATTATTCTCTTGCACCCCTATACTAACTATTCTAGGCCTATGATGAGTACTACCCCTTAACTTTTTTCACCTCAATAAAGGTTGAAACTGGACTGGGTCGTGACCATTCCCATAGCAATATATATATGTCTGCAAGGATATGTGCATTGCATTATGGGATATGAAGGCAACTGATGTGAAATCATTAGCCTCTATATATATGAGGGTAGTCTAAAAAGTTCTTGGCCTAACAATGAAAAAATGAATTTATAATTTAAAAATTATTTTTATTTTTCAACATAATCTCCATTAAGACTAATACATTTATTCAGTGATGCTCCAGCGCAATTATCCCATCCCTATAGTGGTTCTCACTAAGATCTGCAAAATACCCCTCTACAGCTGCAATCACCTATTGATTAGAAGAAAAATGCTGACCAGAGAGGAAGAGTTTTAGTTTTGGGAAGAGATAGAAGGCAGAGGGAGCCAAATCTGGGAAATCGGGTGGATGTTCCAACAATTCATAGTGCAGACCCCTTAATTTTCTCATTGCCAAAACACCTTTGTGGGGAGGTGCAATATCCTGATGAAAGATGATTTGTTTCTTCTGCAAACCGGGTCTTTTCTCACAAATTTTTTCGATTAGTCTGGTTAAAAGATCGGAATAATATTTCCAATTTATTGTTTTACCTTTTTCAAGATAATTAATAAACAAAATGCATTTAGTATCCCAAAACACTGATGCCATGACCTTTCCTGCTGATGGAACTGACTTTGTCTTCTTTGGCACTAAACAACTGGCTTCTGTCCACTGTTTTGACTGCTGTTTGGATTCTGGTGTGTAATGGTGCATCCAAGTCTCATCCATAGTAATAAATCGATGCACAAAATCTGTTTTATTCTTGTTAAAATGCTCCAAGTACTGTTCAGAAATTTTCATGCGAAGTGCATTTTTGATCTGCTGTGAACAAGCATGGCACCCATCTTGCGCAAAGCTTTTTTCATTTGCAATTCTTCTTGCAAAATATATCCTGCACATTCTTTTGAAATGCCTATAGTCTCAGCAATTCCACACACTTTGACTCGCCGGTCATTCAATACCATATTATGCATTTGATCAATGATTTCTGGTGTTGTTACACTTTTTGGGCGTCCTTCCCGTGGATCATCTTCAAGGCTGGTACAGCCACGTTTAAATTCAGCAGCCCATTTCTTAATCATTGAAAATGAAGGAGAAGAGTGCCCATAAACTTTTATGAATTTCTTTTGGTGTTAAATCTTCTTTTACAAAGAATTTTATAACTGGACGATACTCAATTTTATCCATTTCAAGGGATACAGACAACTCTTTTGCTTCAGACAGCTATATAAAACAAACCACTTGATAGAATGACTTGCAATTTAACATGGATGCTTACGACAGATTTATGAACTTGGAAAAAAAAAATTCTTGGCGATAGTGTTGCCATCTATGGACGATGCCGAGAACTTTTCAGACCACCCTCATAAGCAGTCTAGTCGTGAAGTGACTTCATGTGCATAATTGCAATGCTTGCAGACCCCCATTTTTAAATGGGGGATATGCAAGTACTGAGAATTTGAGAAACAGTGAACTGGGCAAATAGAATAATTAGAGTATATAACGAGTGGGCAACTATGCATCCTTTTGGAGCCAAAATAATTCTGTTAAGACTTAAGAAGAGCCGCAACTTTTGACCAATGTGATTGTACGGGAGTAAGTGAGTGTGCACATGGCGAGGTTGTAACGAGCTTGTAAGAACTGCTTTGACTAATTACACACCTAATTTTAATTAGCTTACTAAGAAAATGGATACAAGGAAGGCCTCTACTAGTAAATAAGTTAACTAAAACTGTGTTTCGACTTTAAAATTATTCTAATTATTAAAAGTAAACTTCATTTAATATTTCGAATTAAACCTTTTTTATTGCAGTAATTTTATTAACCCTGTTTTTCTCTCTCTTCTCTGTTTTTTTTTTATTCTGTTCCTCTTTTTTTTTGTTGTTGGCGCTTCTCTTATTGTTTATTTTTTTCCTAGTAGAGCGTGAAGAGCTGCGTGATGTGTGGAGGCAAGCCACGTTGTGGCCACCCCTGGTATATAATATAATGCACAACAACTAAAATGAACATGAAATGAAAATTAACATGTATTTTAAGACACAACCCCCCCCCCCCCCACACACACACACCACCATACACACATTTCCACATACATCATTCTGCAAAGATTTAAGGAAACCTAAATAAACCTAAATTTCAAAGTAACATAAAGGAAAGTTATTCTTAGAATTTTAAATATTCTAACATCCTATCCTATTCATTTATAACACTCCAAGTGGGGGGGGGGGTAAAAGGACTTTACATTTCAGAGATTATTTCCAAGAAATCTGAAAAAAAAAAAAAAAAAAAAAAAAAAAAAACAGCCATATTAATCCTTCAATCCCATTCCACTTTTTGGAAATCACATGGGATTTAAATCCAATCATGAAGTGTTGCAAAATATGAATTTTGAAACATGATTTTGCGAGCAACAATTTCTTATAGGAATATATGTGAATGGCATATTACAGGATTCAGAGTTTTCTTTTATTAGCAAAAGATAGATGACTATTTTAAAAGATAACAGTGAGTGTGGTGTTATGTGTTTTTTTAACACACAGTTTAAATGTATTTTTGGTGACTATAGGAGAGATAAGAACAAAAACTACACCCCTCAGTTTAAACTTTATATTTGCTGACAATATATAAAATCCTTGTCAGTGTTCATTGAACTGAAATTAGAAACACACACAAGCATGCCAATTTTTCTTTCCCTTTTCTCAAAGCAATTTTTAGTAATTATTTTTTTTACAAAAAATCTTCAGTAATAGAAAATATATGGTCACACACCAGTTTATAATATTACAATGTTTTTTTGAGGATGCAAAGGGCAAGAAGGGGGGGGGATATGCTGCTGCTGATGATGATAATGGACGAATTATTTCTGCACAAGGATAGGAGGAGATGAATGACAGGAAGAAATATTTTGTTAGGTGTTGCTATAGGATGGGAAAAGTTGAGAACAGAGACAAAGAAATGTATAGGCTTGGTGAGCAAGAGAAGGGTGATCATTATTGGTAATTTTAATTATAGTGATATTGAAAACATTTAAAATCACTAACAATGATCCCTCCTTCTCTTACTCATCAAGCTTATACATTTCTTTGTTTCCACTCTCAACTTTTCCCATCCTATAGCAACATCTAACTAAATATTTCTTTCTATCATTCATAGGAAGAAATTCAGCAGTTGGTAAAGACAGAGAATAAGGAAAATGAATTTCTTGAGTTCTTAAAAAGGGACAACTATCTTAGGCAATATACATATAAGGGAGGGCACAGGAGGGTAAGCCTTAGATCTGATATTATCATCATAGGATGTAATTGTGAATGGAGTGTTATCTTCCCTCAGTTGGCAGGAATTGCATTCCTGCCAACTGAGTGCAATTCTGAGTGCAATCCGGGGTGCAATTCTAGCTCGCCTCCTCGTGGTGCACCCTAGGTCATGCTAAAGAGCTAGAGCAAATGGCAGCCAGACCATTGTGCAATCTCCTGACCATATTTACACATGGAAACTCAAAACCTTCACAATGGTTCTTTTTTGAACCAGCTGATAAGAAACATTGAACATAATATCCGTATCTGCCAGTTAAATGTTGAGGGTATTAGCGCATCAAAATGTCAATGTCTTTCTAAACTTCTACAAAAAAAAAAAAACTTCAATTCTACTTCTCATTCAAGACATATCAAAACTGAAGATCAAGTTAAATCTAGAGCAATCATCCCTGGCTATGACATTCTTGGATTACTTACAGTCGTAGCTACAGTAACATAACATATGTCCGAAATGATATTGAGAATGCTATGCTGATATCTTCTTCTACTGATGACGAAATTCATAAGATCGCTATTAAAATAGCAGACATTATGATTGTGAATGGATATAAACCAACTGCAACTGTTTGGCCAAATGATGTTCACAGACATACTCCCACCCAATGGTGTACTCTGGGGACTTCAACAGTCATCATACTTCTTGGAAATACGATTGGAATGATCAAAACAGGGAAATATTAACTGAATGGACAGATCAACACTTGGTTTTTGATGCCAAGGAAAAAGGCACCTTTAAATCAAGAGCCTGGAATAAGGAATATAACCCAGATTTGACATTCGCTTCCACTGATAGTGAAAATCAACCTCTACAGACTTTCAGACGTATTCTTGAGGTTTTTCCAAATAGCCAGCACCATCCCATCTTTATGGAATTAGGAACCCAAATTCCAGTGATAACATCATTTCCTAGACCAAGATGGAATTTCCAAAAAGCTGACTGGGAAAACTTCACTGCAGATCTAGATGCATGCCTTAGAAGAATTCCCCCAACTCACAAAAACTATACACAGTTCACTGGAGTAGTTATAGCGGGAAAAAATACACATTCCTAGAGGCTACCAAAAAGAATACGTGCCTGGATGGACCAATGAAAGCGAATACCTGTATCAGGGAATTCCTTGAAAGTAAGGATCCCGAGATAGGAGAAGAACTGCTCCATAGTCTCAATGCTGCTCGTAGGGAAAAGTGGATTCAAATAACTGAAAACATAGATTTCAAACACTCTGGTAGAGAAGCCTGGTCAGTGCTTAAAAAGATTGGTTCAAGCCCCTCTGTACCAAAGAAATTTCCTCTTGTTGATCCCAATCAGATAACTGCTTGTATTGTTTTGCTTTCTAGAGCTCCAATAGATAAAGAACATACTAAAGAGGTAAAATGCGAACTAAAGGCTATGAAGTCTGTAACTCAAAAGAATCAACAATTCTCTTTGCCTTTTTCCCATGAGGAAATATCCTCAGCATTTCAAAATATCAAAATGGGGAAGACTCCTGGATTTGACAATATTCATAATGAATTCCTGATACTGTGGACCTTATGCAAGATTGTGGCTAGTTAAGTTCTTTAACGATATACAGTGGTACCTCGACTTACAAACCGCTCGACATACAAACTTTTCGAGATATGATTTTTCATTTTATTATTTGATTATTATTACGTGACACCTCCAGGGAGTCTAAAGACTCATCGAGGGAGGGCACCTGCTCTATAACTCTCTGTCTCCACCAACATCAATCCACCAACTACAACTACACCAATGTCACCTACTGCCCACCACCATCACCACTAGTATTTTCACAGACAATCACAAACATCCATGCCCACGGCAGGATTTGACCCCTAGCAGCCTTTTGGCTGGAGAGCAGATACGCTAACCACTATGCCAACCAGGCCGGCATATCCCATTTCATATCCCATTTTGACCTCTAGATACGAACCTAGAATTGAGATATGAATCGTGAAAGCCTGTTTTACATTATACTTTTTTATTAACTTTTTTGTGCACGTTTAGCTGAGTGCACGCTGAACCATTTCTAGTGTAAATGGTTCAGCATGAACATTGTATTTTTTTTGTATCTATTTCTTTTCTGTGTATCTATTTCAGTATGTGTGTAATAAATACAAACCTAAAAAAATCTTCACAAAGTGAAGATTTTTTAAGTTTGTATTTATTACGTGTATTGTATGTATTTCTTTTTATAAGTGACGTGTTTTATTGTAGCTTCATATTTATTTTCTGAATAGTCTACCAGATAAGCGTCATTTCACTGATCAGTGTATTATTTTCAACATGGGGTCAAAGAAAACTAAGAAAGAAAAGATGAAGAAAATCACAATAGAAATTAAGAAAGAGATTGTGGAAAAATATATGAGAAAGGAGTGAGGCAAAGTGATCTGTGCAAGCAGTATGACTTGTCCAAATCCACCATAGCTACAATTGTGAAGAAAGCAGATTTTTATAAGGAACTGGATGTGGCCAAAGGAGTATGTATCGTGTCATCTCGAAGAAATAAAGTTATGGAAGAAATGGAAACTTGACTACTTGTCTGGATTAATGACATGCAACTGAAAGGAGAATAGTGTATCTCAAAACATGATCTGTTTACAAGCTCAAACTATTTACAAAGGTCTTTCGTAGAACTTGCCATCAACTAGCAGTAGCAAAGACATTGGTGAAGAGTTTATTAATATTATTATTATTTGACACCTCCAAGGAGTCCAAGGACTCATTGAGGGAGAGTGTGCCAACAGCATCGAACGATTGGTCCCTTTCCAACTACTAACCGTGCTCAAACTTACTTAATTGAGCGATTAGTAGCAGAGGCTCTACCAATCGACCAACCTTTGCCGGCGTTTAAAGCTAGCAAAGGATGGTCGATATGGAGAAGGTGCTAGTGCTGACAAAGAAGCCACTGAAAGGTTCATGAAGATATTTCAGAAACAGATGGAGTCAGAAGGTTACAGATCAGAACAAGTTTTCAACTGCAATGAAACTGAGCTTTTCTGGAAGAAAATGCCTAAGAGAATGTTCATCACTAAGGAGGAAATGGCATTGAAAGACTGACTAACTTTGCTTTTTTGTGCCAATGCCAGTGGTGACCTGAAGATAAAACCTCTGTTGGTTTACCACTCTGAAAATCCTGGAGTCTTTAAAAAGCAGAACGTTAACAGGCACAAACTCAGTGTTATGTGCTGAAGTAACAACAGAGCCTGGGTAACCAGGCAATTCTTCTGTGAGTGGATGACAGAGGTCTTTGCTCCCACAGTGAAATGGTATCTACAAGAAAAGAGTCTGCCTGAGAAAGTTCTTCTTATAATGGACAATGTAAACCAGCACATCTACCACAGTTGGAAGAAGATTTGGATGAAGAGTTTAATTTCATCAAAATTAAGTTCTTGCCTCCTAATACCACACCACTCCTACAACCAATGGATTAATATGTTATTTCCAACTTCAAAAAGCTTTATACCAAAGCTCTTTTCCAAAGATGTTTTGAAGTTATCACCGACACAGAATTAACCCTCAGGGAATTCTGGAAGAATCACTTCAAGATTCTTCATTGTTTGCATCTTATTAGTCATGCATGGGAAGATGTTTCTGTGAGAACTCTAAAATCAACCTGGAAAAAGTTATGAACTAACTGTGTCCGAGGAACTGCATTGGAAGGACCTGAAATCGAAATTGACATTGTAGATACAGTTGTCTCCCTGGGCAAGACCATGCATTTGGAAGGTGATGAAGCAGATGTAGAGGAGCACGACATTGAGCTGACCACTGAAGAGCTACAGGAGTTAAGAAGAGAGCAGGAAAAAGAAAGGGATGAGGAGGAAAAGCAGATGTCTTCAGAGGACAAAGAAGACAGCAACAAAAAGGGAGCAATTCCAACAAGTGATAAAATTGGGGAGAATTGCAAGAATTGGTTAACAAGTGGCATCCAAATCAAGGTGTTGTTTCTAGAGCCACCAATATCTTCAATGACAATGTCATTAATCACTTTAGGAGGGTGTTAAGGAATGACAGATTCAGTCAACATTGGATAGGTTTTTTAAGCCTTCCTCACCTAAGAGACAAAAGGAAGCAACTGATGATAACAAATTGAAAACTCCTGAACCACAAAACCAGCCACAAGAAAATTGATTTTTTTTTTACAATTTAATGGAAGATGATTTTCATACTAATCATGTAAAACCAAAGATTTCATAAATAAAAATTAATATGTAATGGTATACAAAATGCATATTTATAATGTAAAAATGCTCCTTCTCCATTTCTTTGCATTTTCTTCATTTAGTTGAGAATAGTTTTTTTTTTCTTTTGATTTTTTTTTTTTTTTTTTTGAATTTTTGAATCTGGGAATGGATTAATTGATTTCCCATAAGATATAATGGAAAATTGAGTTTCAAGATACAAACCACAGTCAGAAACGAATTAAGTTCGTAAGTTGAGGTACCACTGTACTTGAAAGTGGCTGTGTTCCTAAAGAATTTAAAAGGACAAAAATCATTGCTGTGTTAAAATCAGATAAGCCAGCAGACAGAACTGAAAGCTATTGCCCTATAGCCCTTTTAGGTGCAACCTACAAATTATTGAATAGGATCAGTGAGAAAATTTTGGAACCTGTTCCAATAGAACAAGCTGGATTCAGAAGAGATCGCAGCTGCACAGATCAAGTTCTCAGCTTAATAACCTACATTGAAGCAGGATTTCAAAGATGCCTGAAGACTACTGCAGTCTTTATTGACTTAACAGCAGCTTACGATACTGTTTGGAGGAAGGGACTCATATCTAAATTTCTTAAGGTCATCACATGTAAAATATTGGGTCATCTCCTAAACAAATTACTATGTGATCGATGTTTCAGGGTAGTCACTGGAGGAAGCATCAGTAAACAGAGAGTGCTTAAGAATGGATTACTTCAGGGTTCGGTGCTCGTACCACTGCTTTTTGGCCTTTACATCGCAGATATTCCTGAAACGGCCAGTAGGAATGCTTATGCAGATCTAGCTTTGGCAATCAGCGACAAGTCTATAAAAAAAACTGAAGAAATATTGACAAATGATCAGTCGGCTTTATGGCAGTTCTATAAAAAATGGAGATTAACATCAAATTATGGTAAAACTGAATGTTCTTGTTTTCAATAACAAACTTGTAAATCAAAAATGAGAGATATATGCTGATGGAACGTTAATTTCATTTAATACGACACCTAAATATCTGGGAATAACTCTGGATAGAACTCTGTCATATGATTAATATCACTGCTAAAGTTTGCACCAGAAATAACATAGTTCAGAAGCTTTGTACTATAAGCAGGGTTTTTTCTCCTGGAAACTCGGGTTTTTCATCCCGCATACAGACAAATCGGCCCTTCAGAACACACGCAATTTACAGACAAAAATACTAGTTGTGGTAGTTATGGTAGGCGGTAGATGGCATTGATGGAGATAATTCGTAGTAGAGGTTTGGTGTAGTGGTTGAGACAGTTGTATGTGTCCTCCCGTGATGAGTCTTCGGACTCCTTGGAGGTGTCACGAATAATAATAATAATAATAATAATAATAATAATAATAATAATAATAATAATAATATATGGGGCTCAATGCCACAACTCTGCAATGCACCGTCATGGGTCTAGTTTACAGTGCAGTAGAGTATGGTGTTCCTGTCTGGCTCAATAGTTACCATGTCAATAAACTAGATGCTCAACTTAACTCCACATTGCATTTAATAACGGGATGCATTAGGAGTACACCCTTACAATGGCTCTCCACTTTCAGCCATATTGCTCCTCCAGAACTGCGACGACAGGAAGCCTTGCTTCGTGAATATAAAAGAATTTTAAATAACCAAAACCTCCCAATATATGAATTTATTCCAGATGTTTTATCTAATAGACTAAAATCCAGAAGACCTGCCATAAAAACTGCCTGTAATCTTCTTAGCCAGAATGACAGTATGGTGAGTAGATGGGATGTACTGTGGTCCCAAGCAGTATCACCTGAAGTTCGTAATTACATAAAAATCTTCCAAAAACCATCTGGATTTGACCTGCCCAGGAATATATGGACGGTGGCTAACAGGATTTGTACAGACATTGGTGTATGTGGAGACTTACTTTCAAAGTGGGGTAAGATACCAAATCCCCACTGCCCTGTGGAGCCGAGACCCAAACCATTCGCCATATAGTACAGGAATGTGAGCTGACGGCATATCCATGTGGCTTTAAGGATATCTTTAACCTATCCCCCAGAGGAATATATGGATTAAAAATTGGATTAAAATTGGATTAAAAATTGGATTAAAAACCTAAATGTTAAAATATGATTAATCTTCTGTCTGATGCTTGTCATAAATTTCGTGTTTGCATTTGCCTGAATGTAGATGTTTTACTTTTTATTTATATTATCATATGTGTGTATCTTTTATATATTCATGTGTATTTTATCTTATTGTCTTTTAATCATGTGTACATGCCATACAATAAATAAAATACCATGAAGTGATTACCTGTGTTGCCAACAGGCATATAAGAACTTCTGTGAAGAAGGGATATATGTGAAACTAAAGGGCTGATGATTATGAAAAGCTTAGAAGTCAACTAATAGCTTTAGCATGGAAACAGGAATGAAGTGGAAAGAAAACAGATTTTGCTTATACATTGATCATGAGCTATTTAACAGTAGCAGCAATGTTGAGTGTATTCCAAATGTGAAATGGCTAAATAAGGTAGGAGTAAAATGGATGAAGGAAAGGATTAAGCATGAAATCTGGAAGAAGAAGGCACTGTAGGTGCAATACAAGATGAATGTTGATAATAATCAGTTTCATGACGAGTACAAAGAGCAGGAGAGAAAGGTGACTCAGATGTGCAGAAGTAATTTCTCCTCGTATTGCACTTCTGCAGTACGAGGAGAAATTATCCAATCAAGCCAAGAAAAATCCTAGTGATTTCTTTCAATATGTAGCAATTAAAAGGAAGAATGACTATGGGAGGATGATGTTGACAACAGTAGATCGGTCACTGATGCATAGGATATAATTGTGGTATTCAATGAGCAATTCATCAGGGTATTTCATCTTTGTGACGGCAACATCATAAGAAGCTGGAGTGTAGAGGATATAGTGAAAGAGTTATTGATGGTGAGTGAGTAAGATATATAGCTGCAAGTTGTTTCCTGAGCTTCTCATAATTACCAGTCTTGTAGTTCTACATATACCCCTTCCTCACAAAAAGTCCTCACATGGCTGACAACTATTATTATTATCACACAGCACCTCCAGGGAGGTCAAGGACTCATCGAGGGAGGGCACCTAGTCCACAACTCTCCGTCACTACCACTCAACTACATCCATCATCTACACTAGTGATGGCAAACCTATAACACATGTGTCAGCACTGACACACTTGAGGGTTTCAGGTGACACACCTTGGATGTTGAAAAATATTGGTATTCTGATGAAAAAACTGCAATAAATTGTGTAAGATCGCTCTCAGTTAAGGCGAAGGTAGGTTTCGGCTTTGAGAATAAACTCAAAATATTTCAACGTTATTTAGAAAGTAACAATTTTAAGTATTTCCGAAAAGTGAAAATTTTTTTTAACAAAACCAGCCCCAAAAATCGTGAATAACATATCAACCAATCTATCGAAGTTCTAAAGTCAGTAACTGAGCAGTTTTCTTCTAGATTTGAGCAATTTCGAATGTTGGAACAAACAATCCAATTCATAAAGTACAAATAATCCAATTCATAAAGTATCGTGATGAAACAGAATTCATGGATCTTAAATTAGATGGCTTTGAGTAGTTGGATTTAAAAGATCTTGAAATGCAACTAGCCGACTTCCAGTGTAATCCTATCTGGAAAAGAAAGTTTATTGCTCTTAGAAATGAATTAGAAGAACTTGAGCGGGAACGTCTGCATGAAAGCGCGTGTAAAAATTCAGATTGTGAAATTCTAAGCAATAGATTTCGAAACAACGCCAGGATGAGGTGCCCAGCTCTTTTTCTATAAGTATTCTTGACTTCAAGTTTGCTTGTTTCGGATGAAAAAGTTGAGTTTCTGGTAGGGGGGGGGGGGGACCCTATAAATTCTGTATAACAACGAATACCTCACCTTCACCCAAAAAGCTCCGAAAGCTTACCGAAAATTTTCATGCTCTTAAAATCTTTGCTAAAGCTCTTCTAACAATTTTCTCTTCTACATACTCTTGTGAAACTGTATTTTCTGCCTTAAATAATATCAAATCGAAAGGGAGAAATAGATTGAGTAATGATTTGAGTGCTGCCTGTGTAGCATTAAAATGTACACACTATAGCCCTTCTATAAAGCAACTTTCTACCAGCACTCAGCAACAGAAAAGTCATGAAATGTAACGTAAGTTTGTAACTTCAGTTTATTAAATTAATTGTATAATATGAAGTCATAGATTTTATATCAATGTCCTATTAAATAAATAGCCTAATATGATATGTATAAGTCACCATCTATGATTATGTAGTTAAATTTATAATGCAGATATGCAAGTGGCACATCAACAACATCAATATTTTTAAAAAAAAAAGAAGATGTTTGACACACTTGGGTAAAAAGGTTTGCCATCACTGATCTACACCAACACCATCTACCGCCGACCCGGGATTCGAACCCGCAGCCTTTGGGGGGGGGGCGGATATGCTTAACACTCGGCCAACCAGGCCGGCTTGGATGACTATCCAAGTCATCACTTTATGGTCACTCTCCCCAACTGGAGGGAGTGACTATAAAGTGATGACTTGGGTAGTTGTTGCCAGCCATGTGAGGACTTTTTGTGAGGAAAGAGTATATGTAGAACTACAAGGCTGGTAATTACGATAAGCTCAGGAGACAACTTGCAGCTATAGTATGGAATTGGGAATTGTGTGGAAAGGAGTTCGATGCTGCCAGGATGATATTCAAGAACTATCTAGTAGAAGCAATGCTTAAATGTATTTCAAAGGTAAGAAGGTTAAATAAAGTAGGAGTGAAATAGATGAATGAAGAAATTAAGCATGCAATATAGAGAGAGAAAAAAGCATTATGGAGGCAACATAAGAAGAGTAGTAGTAATAATCAATTCCATGAGGAATACAAAGAACAGGAAAGGAGGATGACTCGGTTGGTATGGGTAGCAAAAGTTCAGTATGAGCAGCAGTTAGCTATTGGAGTAAAAAAAAAAATCCTAGATAGTTCTTTTGATATGTAGCCAAGAAATAAAAAAAAAAAAGAATGATTATGGTAGGATGGCAATGAATGGAGAAAATGGTATAAGGACAACTGATGTGGAGGATATAGTTGAGATATTTAACGAGCGGTTTTTAAAGGTCCTTCATCCTTGTGAATGTGCCATCATGGTGAGTTTGACAGCAGCAGCAGATAATGAGGAGGAGAGACCTAACTATGAGCAAGGAAGAGGTACATGGGGAATTAAGTAAACTTGATGTTAATAAGGCTATGGGACTTTATGATATATCACTGTGTATTTTGAATGAATGTGCCACAGAGTTGACATCTGCCTTGACATATCTGTTTCATTTAAGTCTTGCATTAGGTCAATTCGAAAGGAATGGAAAGAAGGCAAGATTGCACCACTTCATAAAGGAAGTGACAGAATTCAAGCATCAAACTATAGGAAAATCTGTGTGTCAGGTGTTGCAGTTAAAGTGTAGGAGAGGTTGGTGGGAATCAGGATACAGAATTGGTTTGACAACAACAACAACAATAGTATTATCTTTGATGGACAGCATGGATTTGTTAAAGGGAGGTCATGTTTTAGTAATCTACTTATTTATTAAAATAAGGTGATGGCTTCATTGAAGAAGGTAAAGAGTTTGGATTAGATATAAATGCAAAAAAGACCAAATTTATGAAATTCTCAAAAGAAAACAGATCCGAACCAGAAATATTCAAAAACAATATGAAAACTGAACAAATATTTAGGCACCTACTTTACTGCAGATAGAAAGCAAGATAAAGAAATAAAAATAAGAACAGCCATAGCTAAAGATGCCTTCTGGAAAAATAAAAATCTGCTCAGAAGTTCTGTGGGTATTGAGACAAAGAAAAGAATGATAACTACATTAGTATGGCCAGTTTTCACATATGGAAGTGAGACCTGGATATTCAAGAAGAGAGTAAAACAACAGATAATGGCCTTTTGAAATGTGGTACTATAGGAGAGCTCTGAAAATCTCATGGACAGAACATATGACAAATACAGATGTCCTATGGAAAATGAGAACAGAGAGATCTTTATTACAGGAAATGATCCAGAGAAAGATGAGACTGGCAGGACATGTACCGAGAGGTTCAGCAGGACAGAGGATACTAACAGTTTTAGAAGGCAAAATTATGGGAAAAGGATCAAGAGGCAAAAAACGAAGGACATGGCTTGAAGATATAAGATCGTGGACAGGATCACATGGCTATGCAGAAACAAAAAGGAAAGCCACCAAAAGAGAGAACTGGAAGGACATGGTGCTGCACTCTTTCACTGAGGAAGCTACATGAAGAAGAAGAAGATGGCTTCATTGGATAAAAGAGATGAATACACAGGTAGTATACTTAGATTTTGCATAGGCTTTTGATAGATTACTGCATGATAAGTTGATAGTCAAACTAGAGAAGATGGGGTTGAATATTAGACTAGTCCATTGGATCAGAGATTGACTATCTGATAGGTATCAGCAAGTTGTGTATGGGGGGGGGGGGGGGAGCAATAGCCAGGAAGAGAAAAGTCACTAGTGATGTGTCTCGGGGAGGAGTTTGTTTTAGGGCCATTCTTGTTTAATCTGTATATTAATGATATCAAATGTTGTGGCCTTACAAGAAGACTTGAATAGACTGAGTGAATGGGCACAGAAATGAGGACACTAAGTTTGATGTTGCAAAATGTATGGCTTTACAATTTGGAAAACAAAGATGGAATGCAGAATGTACTGTTGGTGTTGAAAGTTTATTCTTCACTTGGTTAGACTATAATAAATTTAGTTTAATCTTTTATCCAAGTGTGAGCAAACAAAGTTTGCACCTGAAAGTATCTTCAGGACTGGGGTAAGGTGGTAAAACACTGGGCAACTCGTTGCAAAGGTGGAGCAAGCTAACATCACTCCTATCTCGGTATCTCCCATAATGCAAAACACATCTCCTTGCGGATATGTCTAATGTTATGCATTAAGGGAAGGGCCACTACCCAGACTAGTTTCAACCTTTATTGAGGTCTCTTCAGTGGGAGCCAGGCCCAAGTGGAGATACCAGGCAGAAGCATTAGCAGGTCATTTCTACCTATAGGAGTTGCCAAATGGTGTGCCACCCTTTTTTTTAATAAATGACTCTGGATTTAGAGAAAGATATCCGCAAGGAGATGTGTTTTGCATTATGGGAGATACTGAGATAGGAGTGATGTTAGTTGCTCCACCTTTGCAACGAGTCGCCCGGTGTTGTACCACCTTACCCCAGTCCTGAAGATACTTTCAGGTGCAAACTTTGTTTGCTCACACTTGGATAAAGGATTAAACTAAATTTATTATTGTACTCTTGGTGGGGGTATAGTTTAGAAATTTAGAAGACATATTACCAAAATCTGAGGACAACACATAAAAATCTTTCAACGATGCAGAGGATTCTGACTTGTAGAAGTAAGGAGATTCTGGTTCCAATGTATAAGGCTCTGATTAGGCCACACATGCACTACTGTGCACAGATTTGGTCGCCTGGTTTTCAAAAGGATGATGAGATATTGGAGAGGGTCCAGAGGTGACTCACTAAAATAGTTTCATATCTCTGAAGTGTTGAATATGATGATGCAAAGATGATGCAATTTGCAGTCTAGTGGATAGGAGGAGGAGTAATATGATAGAGATGTACAAGTTAGTAAGGGGTTGTTACAGGATTAATGTTGAAGAGGTTTTTCATAACATCATGAAATAATTTTTCATAAAATCATTTCATAAAATCAGGGTGAAGCAATTGAGTGAGAAGCAGGTTTTTTGCACGAAAAGTTGTGAACGATTGGAATGCATTACCTGAGAGCATGGTGTCTGCAGAGAATTTGAAAGTGTTTAAGACATAGTATGATGAGCTGTGTGTATGACAAAAGGGACCTCCTAGACGAGTCTGTGACCCCATGGGATCTAAGGATAATAATAATAATAATAATAATAATTTAGGACTCATTATTTTGATTCATCTTTTGAATGTAGTTAAAGGTCTATCTCTCTGACAATGTCTGCATAAAATTGGGTGAAATATATTGCAGTTTTTGAATAAATTCTATAAAAGTTTTGTTACATGTGTAAGCCATGAAAGTAATTTTAAAAATGTAGCTGTAGTATCTATTTTTTCTCAAATTATTCCATGTAAATGTTAGCTATAGCGGTGAAGGAACACATTGCAGTATCTATTAATCTGTAAAGATTAAAAACATAAAAATCTATGTTTATAAATTTTGCTTACTAAGTAAGGTAACCTGCATACATAGTAATGAATAATTCAAAGATATCAGAGGAGAAGTTAGACTTTATTAAAGTGACTGCTAGTGATATATTAGTAAATAAAGAAGTGATGTCGAAACTAACCATTATGTCTGAATTTTTTTTTAAGGATGTGATTTTTAACCAGTAATTTGAAATTGAACAGTTTGAATTGTAAGTGAAACAATTTGAATTATTACCCTGCTCACTGTTTTGTAAAAACTGTAACATGCTGTTTTGCTCAGAAAATGGTAGTTTCGAAATCCAGTGAAATATAAACCAGTTAATAAACATCTTTTTATAATTTAATTCATCTGGTATTGTAATACCATTAAAATAAGTTATGGAAGGGAATGTGGTTTCAAAGTTTGAGTAATCAATGTAAGAGAGAGGATATATGATAGAAACATTCGTGCTGTTGTTTAGAGGAGAAAATACATGTCTAAGGATAATACTTCACTAATTATTTATTCCTAGACATGTTTTCTCCTCTAAACAGCAACATAAAGGTTTCTTTCGTTTCCTCTCTTTATTGGAATGTTATTTTATTATTCCATTAATATTTCACTTTGTTCAAGAAGTCATCTTCAAGGACAAAAAGATATATGCTCTACCTGTGCACACAGGCACATCGACAAGATGGCAAACAAATATGTTGTGTAAAAGGACCAGTCCTAAAATCCTGTCTAGTGCACTCTATGGGTGCAGTGATATGATCTTGCTCATTATGTTAAATGTCTCAAGATGACTCTCTCCCAAATTTTGGTTAAGTTGAAGCAGCCATAATTATTTAAATTTGAAGAATTTTATAGTGCTGTCATGGATTCCAAGAACAGTATTTCAGATCTCATGTTAGAGTTTAATGGAATAAACACACATCTGTAGATAATAAATACTAACTAAATTTATTATTATGTCAATATTTCACTTGGATCATGGGCATGTGCACACAGACATAATGTTAATAAAGCAAACACAGAGTGAGTATGAATGGCAATATTATACAGTCCTAACCCTCTATTGATATAATTATGGAAACTTGCCGAAGTTTCATGCTGATGGTCTCTCAGATTTTTGGTAAAGTGAGGCAGCTGAATTTGTTGAGATTTGGCATATGTGGTAATGCTGTGGAAAAGTCTCTCAGATTTATATCTTCTCCTGTATAAGAGAGAGGTTTTCTTCCAGTGATCTGTATCTATGGCAAGGTCTGCTAATCCAAAATGCCTATATTGCAGTTAACCACGCTACCGATCAGGACGTATATATATATACGTCCACATTTCCACGGATGCGAAGTGCATATTAAAATTGTAATACCATTGATATTACATTGAAATTTATGATGGATACGAAGCTTTTGAGGGTGCGTATTTGATCTTTAATGGCCGGTAAGGTGGTTAATGAACATAGCCCCTGTGTTCTTCCAGTTTGTTAGGACTGAAGAATCATGCTACTGATAATCAGTCTGTGTACCCAGAAGATCCTCATTATCTATAGACATGTCTTTAATCCACTAAATTTTAACATGAGTGATAATCAATGTTCATGAATTCATACTAGATTAGAGTATTTCAGGTAAGTATCTGCATCTGTATAACAGGGATTTGTTTTCTCATAGGATCCAGTGGTCTGTGTCAATATTACAATCTTCCAAGCCAGAATTGCTGTAATGTAGATAATGGACATAATTCGTATGTTCATCTGGAAGCTGTTTTTTCCAGCTGTCCAAGTGCATGTCAGTTTGCTAGAGTAGACAACCTTGTAGACAAAAGGATGATTGAAATGATGAAGACGATCTTCTGATGAGTAGAAAAGTGTTTTGGTAAGGTTTAAAGGAAGTCACTGTATGATGTCTTTAAAGAACATGTGAAATTTATTTCTGAAGAGTTCTGGATATACGGGATGGCAATAGATTTTTTTTTTGTGATCCGGGTTTTGGTCAGGATTGGGTTTGGGAGTGAATGGAGAATTCTGTTGAATTTGGAAAAAAAAAGGGGGAGGAGGAGGAGTAGGGGCATTAGTTAACAAAAGTGTTTCATTATTGTTTTCTTTTTCAATGGTGAAACAGATCCTAGGATGATGGCTGTTACATTAGTGCTAAGAAGGTTACCAACAAAAATAAGTCATGTGGTCAAATGAGGGAGGGAGAGGGGGAAGTGGAGGGAGGGACCCATAGTTGGGACTCCAATCTGCTTGTGTATTTCTACCTTTTATCAAGTAAATTTAACAACGTGGATTTGATAAGTTGAAAGTGTTTTTAGCATATCTTAATGCCAAGATCTAAGAATCTGTTTTATTACTGAAAAAAAAAAAATCATCTATCTTTTCTACCCACACTGTAGATGCGGATAGAAAAGATGGAAGATTCTAATTAAATTGAAATATATATTGATCTTTAATTGACCATGATTTTAAACATCTAATACCAACAAGTTTCGCCGACAGGGCTGTACGGCATATTCAGGGCTTATAACAGTAAGAGAAAACTGAAAATGGCTAGTACAGAGAAAATGGAGTAATACTATCGTATAAATTAAACATTAAAACAGAACGCGTAACATTACACGCATGGAGCATGTTGTGTTGTCACTCTTATGAGAGCATGTTCTGTAGTTTTCAGCAAAATTAAACTCTGGCAGAATAAGTGATCTTATTAAGGTTTTCCATATGTCAGCTATTATCATTCCCTGGTTTCTGTTAAGATTTTCTCCAGAACGGAGGACTACAACAGCTTCTTTGAAATTTCAAACAATGGAAATTTTCTTCTAGGTAAAGAGAGGCTTACTTAGAAGAGGCATTGATTGGGATAGCAGCTCCTTTCATTGAGCTGCTATCCCAATCAATGGTATAGTTAGTAATCGTGAAATGATGGGCTAGACCTGAGTTGTCTGTTTTGTTGTTATTAACATCTCCTATATGTTCTTTTTTTTCGGATTTCGAGGCTTCTCGATGTCTGTCCTATATAGTTTAGATTGCAAGCACACGGGATGTTGTACACTCCAGCATGTTTGTAAAAAAGGATTAATGTCTTTTGGCAATCTTAAAACATGATGGACAGTCTTGACCGGTTTGAACGCAACTCTGATGTTGAAAGGTTCAAAAAATTTTGCGACCTTCTTGGACACTGTACCTACACAAGGAATAATTAAGGATGAACTGCATTGAGTGATGGTCGGTTGTTGTTGTGTGTGTGTGGGTGGGGTGTGTGTGTGTGGGGAGGGGGGGGTTCTGAAGGAAATCCCCACAAAACCATCACTCAATACAGTTCATCCTTAGTTATTCCTTATGCAGGTACAGTGTCCGAGAAGGTCGCAAAACTTTTTAAACCTTTCAACATCAGAGTTGCGTTCAAACTGGTCAAGCTGTCCATCACATTTTAAGATCACCAAAAGACATTAATCCTTTGTTCAAACATGCTGGAATGTACAACATCCCATGTGCTCGTTGCAGAATTGTTCGGACTCTCCCGGGACAGAAAGAGTTCATTCGGCCTCATCATCGTCCACATAGATGATAGAAGAGAGAAGAAGAATTATAACATATTAAGCAGCTTTTATCTTGAGATCATATTATGTCTTTTTCAAATATATAAAACTTACTTAGAAAAACCTTACCAGGAACACTAAGCAGGAAAATTCATCTGTAATTCTAACATTCTGATTTATTTTCCTTTTTTTTTATAGATGAATACTATGAGAGCTCTACCTCAATCATGTGGAATTCGACCGTCTGACCATGAGTTCTAATTTTTCTATCTTTTGCACATGACTTCATCATATGTTTTTCATCACCACTAAGCCATCAAAGTTTGACTCTTGTTTTCAAACTCATTTATTTTTCTTGAATAATATTTGTATATTTTATTCCATAATTCACTCCATAAAGCTGCTTAGCTTTGAGTTTTTTTTTTTTTAATAAATAAAAGTTTATTCAGTTAACTTTTATTTAGACATATTCTTACTTCTAAGGAGGGATCTTCCTTTGTAAGAGCTTTACAATGTAGACACAAGTGAGATTTTACAGCTCTTGACTAGTGGAGAGGGACCTCAGGGATCATCTCAGGAAATAGAGTAAGGATGTAATGTGAAATCGAGGTTCTTCGCATGGAATGTAGTGAGTGTGCCAAATGGATTACCACTGATGCGTGAGTCTTCAGTGAATGTTTTCCAAGAGAAATACATAATAGGTATTTGGACAATGTGATCTGGAAGAGCTCTTCACGATGAGGAATGAACAAGGGAGTCAATTCATCTGAATAACAGTAATAATAACTCCATAACTCTTGTTTTGAAGAAGAAAAAGTCAAACGAATAAACAGATGCCATCTTTTTAGATATAAAATTTTGCCATGTTTCACTTAAAAGATATTAACCCTATATTTATATCTTGTATATACAATTAATTTGGAATATATATATACTTTTTGAAATAAACCTAAGGTGAACTAGTAGTTAATAGAAATATTTGCTGCATATTTTACCTTTGGCACACCATCATTTTCTCCCATAAGATATTCAATTACTTGTCGTGTTAATTGTTCATCACCAGCTGCACCTACAGCATCAACAGCAAGTTGCACTGCCTGATTTTCTTCACTTCCTGTCACTTTAAGTAAATGTTTTACAGCCTAATAATAAAAAAATTAATATGAAACTTTATTATTAGCTAAGTTAGTGTATCAGTCCACCAATGTTATTAATGTACTATAGTTCTACAACTTTTCATGGGTTGCAGTCAAAAAAAAAAAAAAAAAGGCTTTAATATAATCAAAGTAAAAGAGAAATAATTCAAAGATCTCCAAAATTTAAAATTTAAAATGTTCCAAGTACAAAAAGGTGTCTTTTTTTTTTTTTTTTGAGTCAAAATATTGCAAATGATGATTTTTACATATTAATATATTTCAAATTTATTATCATGACAGGAAATTATGGAGCTAGGTATATGCTTAAGATATACAATGCTGCCAATGCTGGATTCTACCTAGTTACAGATCTGAACTGGATATTTAGTTAGGACCAACCTTTAGCATGTTATTGTATAATGAAAAGCAAATATGCAGACCTCTCCTAGGGCTGATATATTTCACTTATAAAAGTGAAGAATACTTAAGGCAATGTACAATAAAGGTAAGTTAAATTATAAGTCAGTTTATTTTATGATTTTGGTTTCAATTATGGCTGAAGCAAGTAGGATTAAGAAGCACTATTTTATGTCTACTAATTATACATGGCATGTTTTCCAAGGTGAAAACCTGAACTTCAGGGAGGTGAAACCTCTGTGTGAGATGCTAACTCACTTTCAACCAAAAATGCTCCTCTCATTCTACACAGGATTTAAACTCAGGTGTTTCAACCAACCCTAAGTCAGTTATGCACTATTCATTATTTACTGGATCTTCAACTTTGTAAAAATTAAGCCAATATCTTTTAACTGCTTTGGATGGTATTAAAATATCAAGATTAGACATTTTCAGTGAGATTTGTGAATATGATCTACTAGAATAAATATACAGTAACAAGAGACAGTTAATATTTCAGGAAGCATTAGAAAGCTAACAACCAAATTGAAGCACTAGGAATCAAAGTTGAATTCAATGAGCAAGAAATTAATATGATTATCAACATCTGACCTCCATAAAGTCAAAGGACTATTTGCTATGGGAAGTCAATACTCACTAAAGAAAAAGGATCATGGAACCATGCTTTAAACTCATTCACAGTTTCTGCACTCACCACATTCTCAGGCAATGTATTCCACTCACCAATCACTCTCAATGCAAAGAACCTGTTCTCAATCCCCTGCTCATACCCTCCTTATACAGCTTTCAGGGATGGTCTCTGTTCTATCCTTGTCTCCCTCTACTGTATGAAAAAAATCTCCACATGTGGCGTTATGTGTCGCAAGTGAGTGTAGTGATAGTTTTGAGCTGTGATAAAAAAAGTGTTTTTAATTAGTGTATAATGTGGCTTTTTTGTCACAAATTCTGCTGCATTTTTTTCAGTCTGGATACAAGTGACCTTCAGTGGTGTTGTCGTTGAAATTTTTTTGTTGTTTATATTGTGTTTTGATACTTGTTTGTTGTACTACTTCAGCTTCTAAAGATGACGTCCATAAAGAAATGTATGTCAGCAGCACGGAAGGCTGTGGTATGAAAATCTGCCTTTGCCTTACATTTTTTGCAGTGGATGCATTGCAAAAATTGCTATATGTATTCACCGAAAAATGTGAAAGATCTGTGGACTGGGTAAACAAGAAGAAGAAGAAAAGCGTTAAAGTATGTGAAAAGTGTCTGGATAGATTAAAGCGATTAGAAATGGGAGCAAATGTCGGGACCATAGCAGAAGAGCTTCAGCAGGAGTTAATGAAAATGAAAAGCAAAATGAAATCTGGAATCTGGAAGATGAATGAAAGAAAAATGAATCTGGAAGAGGATATTAAACAGCTAAAGAGAGATTGGCTGATGATAAGGAGAAGGAAAAAGTTAATGTTATAAAGAAAGAATCAAAGGATAGTCGTATGGGGGACTTGATAATTAGAGGTGTAATTACTAATAAAGTGCACAAAAATATGCTTTCCTGGTAGAACAATAAAGCAAATAAAGTAAATAAAAAAAGAAATACCGGGTGTCAAAATTAGTGGTAGTCATGGGCACAAATGACTTAGTTGGGGAGAAGAAGAAGAATGTTGATAGAAATGTGAGAAAGTTGTTGCAGCAGGTAAAGAAGAAGAATAGTGTTGTTGGGAAAGTCATGGGCATGTTGCCCATATCTGGGCAACATGCCCATGTTGATATGATACCAGATATATGAAATATATGATATATGAAAGATGTGATACCAGTAAATTGAGAAGGAGAGTAGAGATAATGAATAGTAAGATGGCCGAGTTGTGTGAGGCAAAGAAGGCTCAATTTGCAAATCTGTGGAGTGAAGGTGAAGGGAAGTTCAAATGGTATAAAGCTGATGGATTACATTTGAATGGGTTTGGTATTGGGCATTTAGAAAGGCTATTGTTTTCTGAGAAGGCACAGAGTCAAGAAGTTAATGTAGCAAATGATCAGAGTCTACCTGTGAAACAGGATAACACAAATCAGCAGATTGTACAACAGAAGGAAGATGGATATGAGGTTGAAGATATGGTTGCAGCAGCAGCACAAGGTCATGAAATGCATAAAAGGTGAGGATGAGACAGGTAGGAATGGAAATCACAGTCAGGATCAGGGAAAAGGGAGTGGTCAAACTGAAGAGAGAGAGGGGGGTGCAGTATAGCAGCTAGAATAGAGAATGTTGGTACCAGTAGAATGTCCTCAAACACACAGTGATTGTTATGTTTATGCACAAATGTAAGGAGTATACGAAACAAGAGAGCCGAGTTTGTGGCATTGATTGAAATGGTATGCCCAAAAGTTACTGAAATAAGTGAAACTTGGTTGTCTGAGGAGAATGTGATGTCGGGAATAGAATTAGAAGGATATATAATTTTCCAGAAGGAAAGAGATGTGAAAAGAAGGAGGGGGGTGCTGCTAATGATTGCAGAGGAATTGTGTCTACAAAGTTGAAATAAACAGGTTAGTATATCTGATAGGATGCTGTTATAGGCCAGGGAATGCAGGGAATGTTTAGGCAAATTAGCTGGGCATGTAAAAAGAAGGTGATCCTGATGGGAGACTTTAATTACAGGAATATAGATTGGAAGGAATATAGAAAGTCCTCAAAAGAAAATGGACATGGAGAAGTTCAAATGGAAAAATAAAAAATGAAATAGATTATATACTGTGTAATAATAAAGAAATAGTTCAAGATACCTCATTACTAAATCAAGTAAAAACAGGAAGTGACCACCGACGGGTGAGAGCCAAAATTAAAATACACCCCAAATTGGAAAGAACAAAATGACTAAACAACAAAAAATCAAGAAGGTTGACTTAAAACCTATGGAAAACAAAAAGAAGGATTACGAAGAAAAACTCAATCAAAAACTAGATTTAATAAATATATCTGAAGAAGAAGACACAAATAAAATAAGCAAAAACCTAATGGAAGTAATAATTTCAGCAGCCAATGAATTCAAAAGCAACAAACAACAACAAAAAAAAGACCATAAACTTTCAGAGGAAACCTTAAAACTACTAAAAAAGAGATGAAATATGAAACAAGACAAAAACTTAATTTCTAAAATAGAATATGCACAACTATGCAAAACAATAAGGAAAAAGATGAGAAATGAAATAAGATCTTATAACACTAAAAAAAATAAAAGAAACAATCGAAAATAATAAAATATGCAAATACTAAGGAAACATTATTTAAATTAGGGATATTAAATCCCACATTGTTTTAAAACCGAATAAGAAACTCAAAGATCGGAATCAAAGAGTATCAACTCTTTGATTCCGATCTTTGAGTTTCTAATTCGGTTTTAAAACAATGTGGGATTTAATATCCCCTAATTTAAATAATATTTTACATTGCCAAAATGAAGCCTATTTACTCTTTATTTTAAATACTAAGAAAACATTTATCAGTTGGCAAAAGTCAAATAACTGCAAAAAAAATTAAGATAAGAACTACAATAAGGAACCAACAACAAATCCTAAGCAGGCTAGAAGAATTTTATAAAGAATTCTATAGTGATCCTTCAATAGATAAATCAAATATAAATAACTGTTCTCCATCACATATAGAATTCACCCCCCCCCATTCACTTCAGATGAAATAAAACAAGCATTACAACAAACAAAAAATGGAAAATGTCTGGGTGAAGACCTAATTCACATAGAATTAATTAAAATGGGGGAGGAAACAATATAATTCACCATGCCACAAACTTATTAAATCTATGCCTAGAGGAGGGGAAGATACCAGAAAACTGGAAAAATGCTACTCTGATACTGTTATTTAAAAAAAGGGACAAAGAAAAAGTAAAAAACTATAGACCAATTAGTATTTTCTCTCTAATCTCTACAAAATTCTCACAAAAGTAATAACAAACAGGTTAACCCCTCTTCTAGACTCAAATCAACCAGAAGAACAAGCATGATTCCAGAAAGGCTTTAACACAATTGATCATATTCATGCAGTAAAACAAATAATAGAAAACGCAGAAGAAAATCAATTGTCTCTCTGTTTAGCCTTTATTGATTATGAAAAAGCATTTGAGTCCATCAAAACTAATGCAATAATCAAAGCACTTCAGAATCAGGGAGTTCCTGGTGAATATATGGACCTTCTCCAGGAAATATACCACACTGCAACAGCAACAATCCAACTTCACACGAGTAGCAATAAAATATCAGTTGAAAAAAGGTGTCCAACAAGGAGACTCTCTCTATTACCCAAAATCTTTACAGCAGTCCTTCAAGAAATATTTAATAATATAAACTGGACAAACCTTGGTATAAAAATTAATAACAGAAACTTAACACATCTAAAATATGCAGATGATATCATAATTTTTGCAAACACTGCAGAAGACTTTAATATAATGATAGAAGACCTATATCATGAAAGCAGAAAAGTTAGTCTAAAAATAAACAGAGAAAAAACTAAAATCATGTTTAATCATTTTGTAACACCAAAAAACATAATAATAGAAAAAAATTTCTTGGAAAGAGTCTCTTCATATTTATACTTAGGTCATCTCATTGATCTAAACTGTGGACTCCAAAAGGAAATAAATAGAAGAGTTCAACTTGCCTGGAGGGCATTCAGGCAAGTTGAACTCTCAACTTGCCTGAAAATTGAAAAACATTTTTCAAAACAATGATGTCCCACTCTGTAAAAAGGAAGACATTTAACCATTGCATACTTCCAGTCATCGCATATGGCTGTGAAACTTGATCTCTAACAAAAGCACTGGCAAATAAACTAACAACAACTCAAAGAAAAATGGAGAGGTTGATGCTAGACATCACATTAAAAGATAAGAAGCAAAACACCTGGATAAAAAATCAGACTCACATCACTGACATCATTCTTCACCATAAGCGACTAAAATGGAAATGGGCCGGACATCTATCCAGAAGAGAAGATGATATCCAGTTCACCATACTAATGAACTGGATTCCAAAAGAAGGGAAACGAGGCCAAGGACGTCCTAAAAGAAGGTGGAGTGGTGAATTGTCAAATTTTGTTGGGGAAAATTGGTCAACCATTGCCAAGAACAGAGAAAGGTGGAAAGAACTGGAGGAGGCGTTCATCCAGCAGTGGACAGAAAATGTTCTGAAAAGAAGAAGAAGAAGAAAGACTGGAAGGAAGAGACAGTGTATAGGAACAAGAATTGAAGAGTGATTGAAGCAACTAGAGGCGTTAACGTTTTGGATTTGGTGATAACTTTACAAGATGTAGTTATTAATGAGGTGCTGACATTGCCACCAGTTGGTGAGAGTGATCATGAGGTACTTGTTTGGTAAGTGATGAAACAAGAAAAGGCCACTGCCAAAAATGGATACATGTGGAAGTATAAAGTGGGTGATTATAGGAAGCTTTGTAGTAAGTTAGCATCAGTATGTTGGGTAGATGAACTGAGCGAAAAAGATGTTGACAATGCCTGAAAACTCATAAGACACTATCTGACAAAAGCAATGTATGACTGCATACTAAAGGTTAAGCAAGTAAACAAAGTGGGAGTGAAAATGGATGAACAGCGAAATTAAGCAAGCTGTGCTGGAAAAGAAAATGCTATGGAGGAGGAGGTACAAGACCGCTGGTGGTAATCAGATCCATGAAGAGTATAAGGTGCAGATTAGAAAGGTGACTAGCATGATAAAGAAAGAAAAGGTGCAGTATGAGAGGAGATCGGCTGGTCAGGCCAAGGTTAACTGAAGGGAATTTTTCTGCTACATTGAGAGTAAGAGGGAGAATAATTATGGCATACTAACATTGGTGGATAGTTATGGCAGCAGACTAACAGCTGCAAAAGATATAGTGGAATTAGTGAACAAGCAACTTATCAGAGTATATATCATACTGGTATAAATTATCCGGTACAATATATAGAAGAAAGGCAAGTATTAGGAGAATTGGAAGTGAAAGAAACAGAGATGTATCAGATGTTGGTTGGATTAGATGTGAATAAGGCTGTAGGAATGGATGACATATCACCACGTATACTTTAAGAATGTGTACCACAGTTGGTTATGCCCTTGACCTGGTTATTTAACAAAAGTCTTGCAGTAGATATGATTCCAAAAGAGTGGAAAGAGGGCAAAATAGTACCACTCCACAAGCATGGTTCTAAAACAGAAGTCTCCAACAATAGGCCAGTCTGTATAACTGTAGTTGTGATCAAGATGTTGGAGAGATTGGTAAGGAATAGAATACAGAATTAGGTTGATGGACATGGCATTCTTTATGAAGATCAGCATAGATTTGTAAAGGATAGATCCTGTTTCAGTAATTTACTTGCATTTGATGATAAGGTAACGAGTGCATTAGATAAGGGAGAATCATATACAGTGACATTCTTAGACTTTTGCAAAACTGTTTGATAGATTACTACATGATAAGTTGGTGTACAAGCTGCAGAGGATGGGAATAGATAGTATATTGGTTAGATGGATCAGAGATTGACTTTCTGAACGATACCAGCAGGTTGTGTATGATGGAGCAGTGTCTCAAACAAGAAGGGTATCCAGTGGCATGCCCCAGAGTTCTGTTCTTAGGTCCCTGCAGTTTAACTTGTTTGTAAATGATATATCATGTGGACTGACTGGGGATCTTCAGTTATTTGCTGATGATGCAAAGTCGGGAAGAATTATAAGTAGCTGAATCCGTTCAGGAAGATTTGAATAGACTTTTTACTTGGACAAAAGAGTGTGGTTGTTAATATCAATAAGTGCAAGGTGTTGCATTTTGGAGTGCAGAAATATAAGGCTGTGCACTATATCAATGGTGCCGTACAGCAGGAAGTGGATGAGATTAGAGATTTGGGAGTGATGGTTATAGACTGAAGTTTGGAGGGCATATTGCTTGGGTTGCATATCATAGTGCTGCTATGATAAGAAGTACTCTAACATGCAAGGATAAGGAAGTGGTTGTGCCACTGTATAAGGCACTGCTCAGACCACACTTGTACTATTGTGACGAGATCTGGTCACCTGGTTTTCAATGTGATGTGGTATAAACTGGACAAAAGAGATGCTGGAGAGGGTCCAGAGATGAGTGACTAAGACAATATCAGGAGTTTGGAATGCTGGCTACAGAGAGAGAGAGAGGTTGAAGAAATGTGGATTGCAGAGTTTGGTGGATAGGAGGAAGAGAGATGATATGATAGAGACATTTAAGTTAGTGAGAGGATTTTATCATATTAATCCAGATGAGATTATAAAAAGAGTAGAAGGTGAGAAGGTAAAAAACTAGAGGTCATCCCTGGAAGTTATGTAAGAGTGTGGTGAAGAGGGGGGTGTGAGGAGTAGATTTTTTACATGGAGAATTGTCAGTGAATGGAATGCATTACCAGAATGTGTTGTTAATACAAGGAGTGTTAAGGACTTTAAGATTCTATATGATAAATATGTTGTCAGTTGAATGAACCTCCCACAATGAGTCTGTCAACTCCATGGAGGGTGTAATAATAATAATAATAATAATTAATCTGGTAACAACCATTCACCAACTTAGTGTGTGTCTCAAACATATCCTCTCTCCTTCTCTTAACATTCTATCTGACATTCTATAATATGCATCACATCTTCAGTATTTCCTGATATGCATCTTTAAGGTGTGCATCAGATATGATATTACCAGATAATCAAGATTACATGATTACTAGCTTCTTATTAACAATTTTATTCTAAATTAATTTGTTATCTGTCTGTCAGGTATCCAGTATCCTTAAATACAACATTTTATAATATAACAGCACTAATAAATGCATCAATTCATCATTCTCACCATTTTACAAACACTTTGGACCTTTTCTTAACCAGCTCTCCTTCCAAACATGCTGCAGATATCATTACTCCTCTAAGCATTTCTTTTGTCTATAATTTTATCCAAATTTCCTTTTCTATAGGTTGATCCACTCTTTGCCAATCTCAGAATTGTATCCTATGGCACTACAATGATGCCAACTGAAATGACCTCTGTGATTTCTAATCCATTTTTCCACTTTTTTATTACGGTTCCTGCTTCCTGATGCCTGTTCTGAGAGTGTACCTAAAATAATTCCTGCTGAAATGAAAGTCATCATTCTTTACTCCACATAAAACCACTGACCATTATCGAAGCAATTCTCTAAGAGTGCTAAAGCAGTTCAAGACAGAAATTCGTATACCTTAAATGGTTGAAGTCAAAGATCTTAGCGCCAGACAGCCAGCAATGACTGTAAAAAAGCAATTGACAAAACACAATCTTCTGGGTCTGGAAGTCTCCCACTGATGTATCCCAAACTTCAAGATTTATGTTTTGCTACATTAAACCAATACACTCATTCATTTGCCCATCTGTCCAGTTTATTCAAATCCTCTTGAAGGGCTACCACATCTACAGTATTACTAATAACACTTCCTAGCTTCACATCATCTGAAAACAACTGAATATCCCCTGCAATCCCACTGACAATGTCATTGATATAAAGGTTAAACAATACAGGTCCCAGTACTGAGCCCTGTGAGACTCCCCACTTTTAACCTTCTGCTTCCTTGATATTGGCCTCACAATACATAACTCTCTGATGCCTATCAGATTAAATATCTTTTCATGTTAAAAAAACGTTTAATTTTCTTGACCAAAAAGCTATGGAAAAACTTTTATTGGGATTATATTGATCAAGTGTATATGTTGACCAATGTTGACCAAAAAGCTAAGGAAAAACTTTTATTGGGATTATATTGATCAAGTGTATATAATAAACAACTAAGTTATACCAACTAGTTTCACCAACTAAGTCTGTTGGCATCTTCAGGGTACATAACTGATGTAAGGTACTAAAAAGTGAAAAACTGTTACAAACTAAAATCAACCGATTCCAATTATATTAAATAAAGAACAGAGCACGTACAATACATTCATAGAGCGTGGATGATCTCACTTATTGTTATTTAGGAACGTTCTATAGTTGGCACTATAATTCAGTTCTGGCAAGTTGAAGGATCTGATAAGGGTCTTCCAGATCACGGTCAAGATTAGTCCTTGGTTCCTGTTAAGGTTTTGTGTACAGCGGGCAACTGTTGTGGCCTCCTTAAAAATTCGGGAGCAGAAGTCCTCCTCCATGTAAGGAATTGTGCTTCTATCCCACTCTATGGTATGGTTCGTTCTTGAGAAACTAAACGCTAACCCCGATTTTTCTTCTCTGTTATTATTGACGTCACCTATATGTTCTTTTTGCCTAATTTCAAGGCTCCTTGAAGTTTGGCCGATGTAATTCAAGCCGCATGAGCATGGTATGTTATAAACTCCAGCATATTTGGAGAAAGGATGGCTATCTTTTGGAGATCTTAAGAATTGTCTAATCGTTTCTGTGGGTTTAAAGGCCACTCTTATTTTATGTGGTCTAAGGAGTCTAGCAATCTTATTGGAAACTGTCCCTAAATATGGAATGACGGTGGTAGAAATATAACGTACATCATCTTGTTGTCTTTGTCGGGGTTTAGAGAAAAGTATCTTGTGGACGAGTCTTCGAGGAAATCCATTCATGGTAAGGTTGGTGGATATCAGGGATAGTTCTTCCTGGAGGTCTTGTTGATCTGTTGTAAGGAGAGAGGCACGGTTCTTCAACATGTGTACAATACTAAGTTTCTGAGAAATGTGGTGTGAGGAAGTGAAATGTAAATAACGTCCTGTATTGGTAGGTTTGCGGTAAACTGAGAGGTTGATACCACCATTCGGAAGCTTCTTAATTAAAGTGTCCAGAAATGATAATTGGTTATCTTCTTCAAGTTCTAGAGTGAATTTGATTGTGTGGTGTAGAGAGTTGATTTTCTTAAGAAAGTCGAACAGGTCCTTTTTTGTGTGGTTCCAAACGATAAAGATATCATCCACGTATCTCCACCATACTGTGGGTTTAGGGTCTGTTTGAGTTAAGATTTTATTTTCAAAATCCTCCATAAAGAAATCAGCACAAGATGGAGAGAGGGGCTACCCATTGCAAGGCCAGTCAATTGCTGATATATGGTTTTATTCCATAAGAAAAAGTTTGATGTTAAACAATGACGGAACAGAGACGTAATAATGTCATGTGGGAGCAAACTTCCTAAAATGTTGATCACTTCCTCCAGAGGGATGTTAGTGAATAGAGACGTAACATTCAGGCTGGCGAGTATATTATTAATTTTCTTGACCAAAAATCTATGGAAAAACTTTTATTGGGATTATATTGATCAAGTGTATATAATAAACAACTAAGTTATACCAACTAGTTTCACCAACTAAGTCTGTTGGCATCTTCAGGGTACATAACTGATGTAAGGCACTAAAAAGTAAAAAACTGTTACAAACTAAAAGCCGATTCCAATTATATTAAACAAAGAACAGAGCGCATACAATACATTCATAGAGCGTGGATGATCTCACTTTTTGGTCAAGAAAATTAAACGTTTTTTTAACATGAATAGAATCCATGGGGAAACCAAAAGAAAGGTACGCCATTTTGAATTCCTTAAATGCAAAAAAGTCAAACTATTAAATCACCTCACTTTTTTGAAAAGATGTAGAGATAACAAGATTATTCCAAAGTTTCTATTTTTAAAAGAACAATTCCATTCAAGACGAGCGAAACATATTTATTTTAAAACATCTTTGGCACTTCTACGTGAAAGGATGCAGCATACCAGATTTCTTTTAAGCCAAATAGATTTAGAGTGTTATCAGATTTATGACGATATCTCTAGTACTTTAGATCAAGATATATGGTTGCATTTGGATAGAATGGTCACAACTAGCTATGATAAAGCCTTTGCAACAAGCAAACGAAACCAAATCAAAAAATTTAACGATCTTTATACAAAACGTTTTAAGTCAAAACCTTCTCTAGCAGACAACAAAGTTATTTTTAATTTATCGGATCATGTATTAACAAAACCAGAGATCAATATACTTAAAAAAGGGTTAAATTTTGCGATAACACCTCATAAAGTCCCTAAAGTGGATATCATTTGTAATATAGAAAAGGCAGTCTTGTCGTTACCGGAACCCATAGCTAATGATATCAGATTAAAAAGTAGTATCATCCTCTTATCTTCCAGAACTCCTAACAAAAACATCTCTGGAAAAAAGAACATTGTACAGTTTGAAGAAAAAGAAAGACATTAATATATTGAAGGCAGATAAGGGAAATTCAACAGTGATTTTAAACACCGGTGATTACGAAGATAAGATTAACAGCTTATTGTCGGATACATCAACCTACCGTGTCCTAGTCACAGACCCAACACTAAAGAACACACAATGATACCAACGATTTAATACGTCATATGAAGAACTGGTCTATAGACTTAAAACGAAGATTGAAATCCATGCATCCACTAACACCAAGACTATACGACGCGCCTAAGGTACACAAAAATGGAATACCACTATGCCCGATTGTGGATGGAATCAATTCACCAACTTATCTGTTATCTAAACACCTGGCAGGCCTCCTCAAACCTCACATCCATAATTCAGACACTTATATACGAAATTTGCAACATTTCGTTGAGAAACTGAACAACATCTCAATCTCCAATACGGATTTACTCGCAGGGCTGGATGTTACATCTCTATTCACTAACATCCCTCTGGAGGAAGTGATCAACATTTTAGGAAGTTTGCTCCCACATGACATTATTACGTCTCTGTTCCGTCATTGTTTAACATCAAACTTTTTCTTATGGAATAAAACCATATATCAGCAATTGAACTGGCCTTGCAATGGGTAGCCCCCTCTCTCCATCTTGTGCTGATGGAGGATTTTGAAAATAAAATCTTAACTCAAACAGACCCTAAACCCACAGTATGGTGGAGATACGTGGATGATATCTTTATCGTTTGGAACCACACAAAAAAGGACCTGTTCGACTTTCTTAAGAAAATCAACTCTCTACACCACACAATCAAATTCACTCTAGAACTTGAAGAAGATAACCAATTATCATTTCTGGACACTTTAATTAAGAAGCTTCCGAATGGTGGTATCAACCTCTCAGTTTACCGCAAACCTACCAATACAGGACGTTATTTACATTTCACTTCCTCACACCACATTTCTCAGAAACTTAGTATTGTACACATGTTGAAGAACCGCGCCTCTCTCCTTACAACAGATCAACAAGACCTCCAGGAAGAACTATCCCTGATATCCACCAACCTTATCATGAATGGATTTCCTCGAAGACTCGTCCACAAGATACTTTTCTCTGAACCCCGACAAAGACAACAAGATGATGTACGTTATATTTCTACCACCGTCATTCCATATTTAGGGACAGTTTCCAATAAGATTGCTAGACTCCTTAGACCACATAAAATAAGAGTGGCCTTTAAACCCACAGAAACGATTAGACAATTCTTAAGATCTCCAAAAGATAGCCATCCTTTCTCCAAATATGCTGGAGTTTATAACATACCATGCTCATGCGGCTTGAATTACATCGGCCAAACTTCAAGGAGCCTTGAAATTAGGCAAAAAGAACATATAGGTGACGTCAATAATAACAGAGAAGAAAAATCGGGGTTAGCGTTTAGTTTCTCAAGAACGAACCATACCATAGAGTGGGATAGAAGCACAATTCCTTACATGGAGGAGGACTTCTGCTCCCGAATTTTTAAGGAGGCCACAACAGTTGCCCGCTGTACACAAAACCTTAACAGGAACCAAGGACTAATCTTGCCCGTGATCTGGAAGACCCTTATCAGATCCTTCAACTTGCCAGAACTGAATTATAGTGCCAACTATAGAACGCTCCTAAATAACAACAAGTGAGATCATCCACGCTCTATGAATGTATTGTACGCGCTCTGTTCTTTGTTTAATATAATTGGAATCGGTTGATTTTAGTTTGTAACAGTTTTTTACTTTTTAGTACCTTACATCAGTTATGTACCCTGAAGATGCCAACAGACTTAGTTGGTGAAACTAGTTGGTATAACTTAGTTGTTTATTATATACACTTGATCAATATAATCCCAATAAAAGTTTTTCCAAGATTAAATATCTATCTGAATAAATATCAGATAGATATTTAATCCTTTTGTTTTATTTTATGCATTCAATTCACTGATCATTTGTTGAAATTCTGCAGAGTTTCCTAAAAGAACAATGCCATCCCAAACTGTCATACCAAGGGCAAGCAAGATCAGTCAATAAACATATTCTAAACATCCAGACCATATCTGGCTCATCAAACTTGGCATGGCACAAAATGGAAGAAAATGCAAACCATGCAATCCAATGAGAAAACATCAAACTATTACACAGATCAACATGCAAAGATCTATGCATCACACAGATCTATGTTTATTATAATTATTGCATGACACTTCCAGGGAGTCCAAAGACTCATCAAGAGAGGGTCCCTACTCTACAACTCCAATTACAATGAACTGCAACTACCATCATCTAAGGCAACGCCATCTACTGCCCACCACCATCACTAGTATTTTCACAGACAATCACAAAAATCCCATGGTGGGATTCGAATCTGCAGCCTTTTGGCTGGAGAGCATATACGCTAACCACTCAGCCAACCAGGCCAGGTTTATTAAAAGAAAGTGCTGAATTCCTATTACAATGATCAAACCTTAATTGTAACGACTTATGGTACATATTTATTGTATTGTATAATTATATTTATTAAATATATATTGATTATTGCCCGTAGTTAATCATGAGTCACATCATAGGAGTCAACCTCCTAGATAGGAGGGCTGCACATGAATGGGGGATAGGGGATTGATTATTGGTTTATATATACTGATTATTGATTATGTTTAATAATTATATTTATCATCATTGTCATCTTAAAATTCCTGACATGTACCATCAAGGGGTGTACAGGTAATGTAATTCAGGGTGTAATTATATTTATTGATTGTATAATTATGAAGACTCCACAGGTCTCACTATACAATAAAATGCAAATATAATTATTTACATAAAAATCATTTTAAAATAATTCATAAGCAATACACTTTCTCTCTCACATAAATTTAATTTCAGGAATACAAACATTTAAACAACAAAACAAAGAAATAATTTCTTTCTAGAAATTAGGAACTTTGGCTTTTCAATAAATTCAATGCAATCACTTCCAAAATGAGAACCATTTCACTATATCTCAAATCTCATATTCTTCTTAAATAATTCCCTTTCTTTAAACTGAAAGAAAGAAATATTCTTGTTCTACCTCAGTGGACTTCAACATATAGGAAAATTTACCCTGCTATAGAAAATTATCCACGAGAAGAAATTATCCACTTATTAATATCAACATATACAATTTCCCCTATGCACAGCTCATTGTACCTAGACTTAAATGCATCCACTGTCCCTGTGCTCACCACACTCTCGGACAATGCATTCCAATTACCCACCACTCTCCATGCAAAAAAAATCTACTCTTCACCCCCTTGCTCAGAGCCACCTTACTTATACAGCTTCCAGGGATCTGTCTCTTCTCCCCATGTCTCCAGATATTCTATGAAAAATCTCATCCACACTAATCTGATAATTACTCCTTACCAACTTATATGTCTTCTTAGAAGTATAGAATTATTGAAACAAATAAAATATTCTGACTTCACTTTCGTATATTGACTGGAAGAAAGAAGAAATCAAACAAACATCAGACCAAAATTACTTTGGAAATTGACTATTTCCAAAGTGCCCTACTGTTCTGTACTTGTAAAAATACAAGAATCCTTCTAGATATTTATCTTCTGGTGGTTGTTCACCAATTGAAACAAAAGCACTTTCAGATAAACCTATAGATCTTTGAATCCATTCCATTAACTTTTTACCCTCCTCTCTAAAATGGAACCCACATTCTCACTCCAACCTCCACAACAACAAAACCAAATTAATTTCAACAGCTATTGCCACTAGTTGCACTGCATCTTCAATGACTGTGAATGTACAGCACGCACACGCACACACACACACACATTGAACTGTCAGACTTCTTCTTCTGCAGCTTTTCCCACTTAAGTAGGGTCACTGTTTGTGGTGAGTCTCCTCCACAACCTCCTGTCTTGGGCTGCAGCCACATCGAAGTTCTTCATCCTCAAGTCCTTCTCCAACATCTCCCTCCATCTCTTCTTTGGTCATCTCCACTTCCTCCTCCCCTGCACATCCATCTGCATGACCTTTCTTCCCGCATACTCTTCCTCCCTCCTCATCACATGACCAAACCATCTCAACCTTGCCTCATGTATCTTTGCTCCTAAGTTCGTAACTTTCACCATTGACCTTACATAGTCATTTCTCAGACGATCCTTTCTGGTCACACCGCACATCCACCTAAGCATTCTCATCTCCGCTACCTCCATCCTGCTGATGTTATTTTTCCTCAGGGCCACAGTTTCTACAGCATATGTCATAGCTGGTCTCCCTACTGTCCCGTAAATTTTGCCTTTTAGATTGATTCGCACCCTCTTATCGTATAGCACTCCAGCCATCTCTCTCTCTCTCTCTCTTGAGTTCCTCCATCCTGCTTGTATCCTGCATCCCACTTCCTTCTCAGCCTCACCATCCTCTTTCATTGTTGAACTTAAGTATCTAAAGTCACTGACTTTCCTGATGACATTTCCTTCCAGCTACAGATCTGTCTTTTGGCTGCCATCCACTTTACAACACATATGCTCAGTCTCATACCCCTCTCTTCCAGTACTTTCCTCCAACATTCCAGTTTAGCTGCCACTTCTTACCCTTGATTCTGCACACAGCATGATGTCATCTGCATACAACATAGTCCAAGGTGTGTCTTCTCTCACCTTCTCCGTCACCACCTCCACCACAATATTAAACAGGAACAGACTTAATGCTGACCCTTAATGCAAGCCAACTGTCACTGGAAAACTTTCTGTCTCTCCAGGCAGGGTTGAACTCGTCTTTACATTTCTATACATCTCCTGCACCAACCAGACATATTTCTCCAGTACCTTCTTCTCCCTCAGACACCTCCAGACTTCTTGCCTTGGCACTCTATCATACGCTTTCTCCAGATCAATAAATAACAGATGTAGCTCCCATTGCTTCTTTCGAAACAAATTTTTCCATCATCTGTCATAACCCAAAGATAGCATCTGTCATCGATCGACCAGACATGAAGCCAAATTGCTCCTTTGCAATCTCCACCTCCTTCCTCAGTCTTCCATCGAGAACCCTCCAGACTTCTTGCCTTGGCACTCTATCATACACTTTCTCCAGATCAATAAATACCAGATGTTGCTCCTATTGCTTCTCTCGAAACAAACTTTTCCATCATCTGTCGTAACCCAAAGACAGCATCTGTCATCGATCGACCAGGCATGAAGCCAAATTGCTCCTTTGCAATCTCCACCACCTTCCTCAGTCTTCCATCGAGAACCCTCTCTAGGATTTTCATTGTGTGGGACATCAACTTTATTCCTCTGTAATTCTTACAGTCTTGGGCATCCCCTTTACTCTTGCAGATGGGGGACAAGAGTACTTTCACTCCATTCCTCGGGTATATTTTCCTGTTGACAAACTTTTATTAACAGGTCCCACAGCAGGTCAATTCCCTCTTCCCCCAGTGCCTTCCATGCCTCCACTGGGATCCTGTCAGGGGCCCACCGATTTTCCATTCTTCATTCTCTTTATGGCTTCCTTCACTTCAACTCTACTGTTCTGCACCATCTCCTCATAAGGCTCCCCAACTTCTCTGTGAGTCCTTGCATTTTCTTCATTCAAAAGCCCTTCAAGGTATATTCTCCATCTGTTTCTTATATCCACATCCCTCCTTAATACCCTTCCTCCAGAGTCTTTGATCTGCTTCACATGTAAGATGTCCTTTGATGCCTTATTTCTACATTTTGCCAATTGATAAATCTTTCTCTGTCCTTCCTTCTTTTGTTTCTAATTGATCATAAAGTCTTGATATGCTGTGGCCTTTGTCTGTGCAACAACTCTCTTGGCTTCTCGCTTTTTCTCTCTGTCCTCTTCCACTCTTGACTCGTCCCACTTCTGCTTTGCCTTCCTCTTAGCCGTCACTGCTTCTTGTACATTATTATTCCACCACCAACCCTCCTTCTGCTCTCTAATCTTTCCGGATGTTTCACCAAGCACTTCAATTGCACAGCTTAGAATTCACTTCGAACTACCAGACAAATTCAATATTGTTCTCTCCTCGTTTTGGTAGGACAAAATTTATAAAATAAATTTTTAGTTAAGAATAATTTTACTATACAGTTTAAACCTATTTAAAGCAAAAGAATGATCATTTTGTGATAGTAGCAGGATAACGTTTTGTGCAGTTCTTTAACCATTACAAAACTGACAACATTTAGCTATATTTTATAACACAAACTGTAACTATTTCAAATATAACAAATATTTCAAATAACATACATTTTTTATGTCATTTAAACAGTATAACATAAAATTATATCAAAATGACATCAAAATTTTAAGAAATAATATTATTATTAATTTAAAAATTTTCTTTATAGAAATGAAGACAGGTGATGTTAAAGATAACAAGCAATTTTAAACCTGGTTTTACTCCATTTTTCCCAAGTAAGCAAACAGACAAAAATGTCAAGTTTGCGCCTGCAAGTGATGCAAGACTAGCTGATCCTACAGGTAGTGCAAGACCAAGGCAACTCGTGGTAGAGGTGGAACAAGCTCCGATCACTAATCTTAATATTTACCCTTAATGCCAAAACACATCTCCAAGAAGGGGATGTATGATGTTTTGTATTAAAGGCAAGGGGGCCAAATTGCTTGGTATCTTTAACATAATTATACCTAAGGTAAAAATACTTTCTACATCTATATCTCCTCCTGAGATTTTTATTTAATAAGGTTAAAACACCTTATGGTAACTTGTTTTGGTAAAATACTTACAAGCTCTGTATTACTAAATCTTGATATTTCCAGCCTAGCTCCCACTGATGAGACCTCAAAAAAGGTCAAAACCGGTCTGGGTAGTGGCCCCTTGTCTTTAATACAAAACATCATACATCCCCTTTTGGAGATGTGTTTTGGCATTAAGGGTAAATATTAAGATTAGTGATCGGAGCTTGTTCCACCTCTACCATGAGTTGCCTTGGTCTTGCACTACCTGTAGGATCAGCTAGTCTTGCATCACTTGCAGGCGCAAACTTGACATTTTTGTCTGTTTGCTTACTTGGGAAAAATGGAGTAAAACCAGGTTTAAAATTGCTTGGTATCTTTAACATAATTATACCCAAGGTAAAAATACTTTCTACATCTATATCTCCTCCGAAGACAGGTGAATTTAATTATAAAGTAAAATTAAGTTTCACCACAGAGTATTAAAAGAAACTGCATCATTTCTGTAAAAGGAGGGGAAGGGAGATTAAATTCATTTATATCTCAATCTATTTTCAATTTTCTATATAAGATTGCTTAATTTATCAATTGGCTAATTTATTAAAACATAAAATATGGTGTATCTGATTGTAAGTCATCAGATACTTCACATCATGCAGAACTTGAGTGCACCATGTAGGGTTTGATGATATATCACCATGTGTTTTGAGGGAATGTTCAAGGGAGTTAACAACAGCACTAACTTATCTTATTAATATTAGTTTTAGATTTGACCAAATTCCAAAAGAGTTGAAAGAGGACAAAATAGTTCCCATTCATTAGGGAGAGGATAAGACTAAGACATCAAATTATAGGCCAATTTGTGTGCCTAGAGTTGGAACTGAACTGCTAACAGAATCAGCAATCACTTTGATGGAGAGCATGGATCTGCTGAAGGAAGATTGTGTTTTAACAATGCACTTACTTATTGTAACAAGATGACACAAGCAGTGGACAAGGGAGAAACATAAAACAGTGGTATATTTAGATTTCACAAAGGCCTTTGATAAATTGCCACATGACAAGTTGGTAATTAAACTGGAAAGGATGGAGTTGGATACTATATTAGTGCATGGAAATTGGAGGTTGCTTGTATGATAGGTCTCAGCAAGTTGAGTAGGGTGGAGCAATATTCCAGAAAAAGGAAAGTCACCAGTGGTGTGTCCCAAGGGTTTGACTTGGGGCTGGTGCTGTTTAACTTTTTTTCTTATGCTGTTTCCACCCATGAAAGGTTATTTGCAAACCTATAGTACATTTTGTACTGTGGATTAAGAAATTTAAAATTTTTTTATCCATTTCATATGTATATATTTTGTAGTTTTTAATTTATTTTTTAAATAGTCCAGAACCCTACTTTAGAGACCAAATGGAACTTTTTTAAACCACTTCAGGTCTGCAATAAGTGGGGCGGTGGTCTCACACTGGGCAACGAAATTCATCTTCCACCTAAATATGTGTTACCACCAAACTTATGTGTTATTGATATTAGGAAAGGTTTGAATGGTGATATGCAGTTGTTTGGGGATGATGTAAAGTTGGGAAGCATTATGAGGAGTAGAGCAGATATTATAGCTCTCGTCTGGGAGATTAGGAGATGAAGGTGGATCATGGCAATGATATGGAGGACACTGATATGTAAAAGTAAGGATGTTAATGTTCCACTGATAAGTCTGATCAAAGACTTATCATATGGAACATATGGATTATTGCATGCAGATTTGGCCACCTGATTTTAAAAGGATGAAGATATATTGGAAAGAGTCTGGAGACAATTGACTAAAGTGGCTGCTGGTTACTGGGATGTTGAGCTGAAAGACAGACTGAAAGAACTCAATTTGCAGAATCTGGTGGATAGGAACACTATTTAGAAATATAAGCCATTAAGGGATTATTACCAGATGGATGAGTTTTTCATAGAATGGGGGAAACATATGACAAGAAGCTATCCATATGACAAGAAGCTGAAAGCTGTATGAGGAGGGTGTGTGTGTGTGTGTGTGTGTGTGTGTGTGTGTGTGTGTGTGTGTGTGTGCGCACGCGCAACGGGGTTAGATGTAGGTGTTTTGCAGAAGGAATGGTGGGTGACTGGAATGTATTTAAAGTACCATATTATGAACAGTGTTTGTGTGACAGTGGGAACTCCTGCAACAAGTCTTTAAACTCCATGAGTCTGATAATAATGATATTAATAATAATATGAAATTTATCTCCTATATTGTTTCCAAAGTTTTCCCATTAAAATTTGGCCACCTACTTTTAAATATAACTTAAGTTTTCTACTCTTTTTTTCTATATTTTCTGAGAGCAATGAATTACTAGCTAGGAATTTTCAATGCAATTTCCTCTTTTCATGACTAAGAATGCCTAAGATAGTTTCATAAACTCTTATTTTGAATAATTGCTTCCAAATGCTCCTTGAATAATGACTTTTCCTCCATATCTAGATTTCTTTTCTGTGCTGCACAGAAAAGAAATCTCACCTGGATAAGTGAGATTTGTTTTCCACATGTCTACTCTCTCATAATGGACATAAAGATGAGATGAAGAGATGAAGAATTTTGCTAACCTGTAAAGTGTCAATGTGTTCAACATTCCTATTCTCTTTTTTTTTTCCAGTCCTGGTCATTTACCATTTATATCCATCCAGCTTTGATTCTTTTGTTTCATTTTAACTTAAATACATCTACTGCCGGCTTACTGGGCCTACTGCCCGTATTAACCACAGTACTAAAAAACCACTACAATTCACTAACATTTAATGGGTGGAAATGACATAACAAAACGAAAAAATTACTACATATTAATATAGTTATATGAGGGTGGTCTGAAACGTTCTCTGTCTAACAATGAAAAAAAATGAATTTATAATTTCAAAATTATTTTTATTTTTCAACATAATCTCCCTTAAAACTAATTCATTTATTCCAGCACCATTATCCTGTCCCTGAAGTGGTTTTCAGTAAGATATGTAAAATACCCCTCTACAGCTGCAATCACCTCTTGATTCGAAGAAAATCACTGACCAGCAAGGAAGAGTTTTAGTTTTGGGAAGAGATAGAAGTCAGAGGGAGCCAAATCTGGGGAATAGGGCGGATGTTCCAATCCTTAATTTTCCCATTGCCAAAACACCTTTGTGGGCAGGTGCACTGTCCTGATGAAAGATGATTATTTTCTTCTGCAAACTGGGTGGTCTTTTCTCATGAATTTTTTCGTCTAGTCTGGTTAAAAGATTGGAATAACATTCCCCAGTTATTGTTTTATCCTTTTCAAGATAATTAATAAACAAAATGCCTTTAGCATCCCAAAACACCGATGCCCATGACCTTTCCTGCTGATGGAACTGACTTTGTCTTCTTTGACGCTGAACAACTGGCATCTGTCCACTGTTTTGATCGCTGTTTGGATTCTGGTGTGTAATGGTGAATCCAAGTCTCATCCATAGTAATAAATCAATGCACAAAATCGGTTTTATTCTTGTTAAAATGCTTCAAGCACTATTCAGAGATTTTCATGCAGGTGCATTTTTGATCTGCTGTGAGCAAGCGTGGTACCCATGTTGTGCAAAGCTTTTTCATTTGCAATTCTTCATGCAAAATATATTCTACACATTCTTTTGAAATGCCTATAGTCTCAGCAATTTCATGCACTTTGACTCACCAGTCATCCAATACCATATTGTGCACTTGATTAATAATGATTTCTAGTGTTGTTACACTTTTTGGATGTCCTTCACGTGGAATATTTTCAAGGCTGGTATGGCCAGATTTACACTGGGCAGCCCATTTCTTAATTGTTGAAAATGAAGGAGAAGAGTGCCCATAATCTTTTATGAACTTGGAATGAATTTCTTTTGGCATTAAATCTTCTTTAACAAAGACTTTTATAGCCACACAATACTCAATTTTATCCATTTCAAGGGATACAGACAACATTTTTACTTCAGATAGCAGTATAAAACAAACTACTTGATAGAATGACTTGCAATTTGACATAGATGCTTATGACAGATGTACTAAATTAGAAAAAAAAAATCTTGCCAATAGTGTTGCCATCTATGGTTGTGGCCGAGAACCTTTCAGACCACCCTTGAAGATGGCAAATTCCTCCAATTAGGAACAAATACATTTGCAGTAACAATATATGCTGCAAATTTTACTGAGTTCCTTGAGTAGAAACAGAAAACTCATGAGAAAGCAGTAGTAATAATTCATAGGGACTATATATTAGTGCTTGCTCTATTCATTAGTGACCGTCTTATAATAATATAGCTCACCATAAACTTTTATGTGGTGTTTGGTGTATATCCTGTAAGATGCCTATGTAACTTAAAAGAAATATAAAAGAAAACCAAAACTGCTTTAATTTTCATTAGTCATTAAATGTTTCAACTACTATTAAGCTTTCAAAGTGATTTATCTGCATCAACATATTACTGTTAGAGTATCAAGCAGAGTATCCAAAGTACCAAAGTGTGATGGCTCTAAAGTTAACAAATCATGCTTAATCCTTCTTTCAGTGTGTAATATATGTTCCACTTAACCTCCTTCTATAAATATTAAACTTTCACAATTTTCGAGAGGTAGTTACTAGCATCTAATGTGTTACTAAATATGCCAATATATTTGAAATATGTGATATTGTGTATATATCAAATGATAGAGTTTAAAAACAAAAACCAAACACTGAAGACTTAGTAGCAAAATATGAAGAAAACACTGAAACAACCAGGAAACATAGTATGTATATATATATGTTTGCAAGGATTAAAAAACTTCATAGTGGATTCAAGAAGATAAAAGGAGATAGTAAAGAAAAAGATGAAAATTATCCTGGAATATAAGTAAGCAGATGCCCAAGAGAATACAGAAAAACATGCAAGAAAGGCTAAGCAATGTGAAAAGTAATTAAAACAGTCACAGGAAGACCTGGGAAAGAAGATAAATATCATGAAAATTACAAAATGTACATGTGATTATGGTCATCATAGGAATGAGCTGGGCTGGGATGCATGGGGGGGGGGTTGAATCCATGGCATACAGAGTTAAGAAGTGAGCAGACAGGAGCAGGTGTGGAGAAGTCATAAAAGAGGGGAAGCATGAGTAAGATTGGATGCATGTCAAGAAATTGAGTGCTAAGCTTGTTTAGGAATGCCAAGAGTATCAGAAATAAGGGAGATTAAAATACTACATTGATCGAGTTTCTTTACCTGTAGATAATAGGAATGCATAGTCAGATGAGAATGATATCACAATAGAAAAATAAATGGAGGGATATGATGTTTTTAGTGAGGACAGAAGGCCAAGAAGGAGGGGGTAGTGCTGCTGATGATAGCAGAAATATTAGGTCCACAGAAAGTTGAGATACAAGAGGAAAACAGTGCCAGTAGTTTTGAATCAACATAGTGTGAGTGGAGGGTAAATGGTGAGATATTTAGTTGGTGTTGCTAATAGGCTGGGAACATGAATAGTGGAGGCAAAGAAATGTATAAGTAAATTGATCAGAGTGTATTCAAAAAATAAAAAGGCTAATGAGGTAGGAGGACAATGGGTGAATGAAAGGATACATGTGAAATCCAGAAGGCACTGTGAAGGCAAAACATGATGAATGTTGGTAATAATTTGTATATGTATAGATACTGAAATAAGAGCCAACAGGCTTCACTTCGGCAAAGTAAAATATTCAAAATTAAGTGGATATTGAATACCACATTATTTCTTAGCCGAATAAGAAACTCAAAGATAGGAAATCTAATCTAAGCCACCTTTATTAAAAGTTTCCCAGCATTGCACTACCAGGTGTTGGCTTATACTTGGTCTCGCCGAACTTTATATAGTTTTCTATATTCAGCATGAAACTCTTAGATTAGATTTCCTATCTCTGAGTTTCTTATTTGGCTAAGAAATAATATGGTATTCAATATCCACTTAATTTTGAATATTTTACTTTGCCGAAGTGAATCCTGTTGGCTCTTATTTCAGTAATTGTATTTGTGCACCTTTTGGCAAATTGTATAGTAAAGAAATAAGCTCTGACTACTGAAACTTTAGTATTACATCTAGGTCTACGTACTCACTGATGAGACCTCAAAAAAGGTCAAAACTGGTCTGGGTAGTGACCTTCTCTTATAATGTAGAACAATAATACACCTCCTAGGAGCTGTGTTTTACATTATGAGTAAATACTAAAGACAGTGATTGGAGCTTACTCCACCTTTACTACGAGTTGCCCAGCATTGCACTACCAGGTGTTGGCTTATGCTTGGTCTTGTTGAACTTTATATAGTTTTCTATATTAGGCATCTCTTAGATTAGATTTCCTATATTTGAGTTCCTTATTTGGCTAAGAAATAATGTGGTATTCAATATCCACTTAATTTTGAATAAGTTTAAGTGTTGCTGGCTGTTCGCAGCAGTGTTTCATGGTATAAACAACACCTAGTGAAGAAAAAAAATTTAATATTGCTGGTTTTCTACCCAGCATTATTAGAGCACATAGCACTCAAACAGACAGTAATATAAAGACTTCAAATAACTGAAACAGAACTAAAGTTCCTTGTGCCTAATGTTCTAACAAGATACCCACCAAAGGCACCCTGTTAGGATATTAGACACAAGGAACTTTATACGTTCTGGGATGTGCAAGAGGATGAAGCTGATCTGTAGGAAAATGGATTAAAGTATCTAATGAATGATGGCAGCTGAATGAGCAGGTTGAAAGTAGCATGGAGATTATATCTGTGGAGAGCTTTTACACAGCCACAAATAAACCAATAGTTTGGTTATACATTTGCTATTTGGCCTCATAGCCTACAGATATTAAATACATTTTTAGTGCATTTAAACAGGCAACAACAATTGGTTCCCTTTTCTCCCTTTACTCATCCAACTATCTTCATCCAATCTCCTAACCTTGAATTATCACCAGCAGGTGCATTTTGTTGGAAGGTTTGTGTGAAGAAGGCTCTCATTTCAGATAAGTTTTTTGGAATAATCAATTGTAAATAAGTGTGTTTTTATGAGTAAGATTTGCTGTAAAAGTTCTGCTTGCAGTGTTTCTAGGGCATGTTTGTTTACAAAATTGTTAAACTTAGAGCTTAATGTTATAACTGGCAAAGGAAAAATGATGGCAGTAGCTTTGTCTTTGCAGGAATTTAATCTTGATTTCAGTTATTCCGTGCAATGTGAGGTATGCTATATATAGATTATGAAGATAAATTATGGATATTTCAGGCGGATGGAAGGAGGGGGTGTGTGTGTGCAATGTGTGATCTGAATGAGGACTTGATGAGTGGTAATGTATTGGTAACTAAAAGTGTTAGCAGCAAGAGTGGCACAAGGAAGATGAGTGCCCCATCTGAAAGAAAAGAGGAACAGTGTAAAACAGCACCAAAAAAATGGTTAAAAAGTTTTGAAAAAGTGAACGAGTGATCTGATGAAATTAACAATCGATGGAAGAAAGACAAAAGTGATATGAATATAGTGGAAGTTCAAAAACGGAGTGCAATTAAAGGCAAGGTGGTGAGTAGCACTGAGAGAAAACAAGTGTGCTGGCAGTAAATTTGAAAGTTGAGTTGGTTAAGATGAGGCAAGAAATGAAATGGAGTCAGAGTGAAGTTAAGAAAATTCGATATAAGTATGGAACAGTGAAAATGATGTTGAGGTGTATCAAAGAGTTGTGCATGGGGGAGCAATATCCCAGAAGAGGAAAGTCACTAGTGCCTCAGGAGTCTGTTTTAAGGCCATTGCTGTTTGATCTGTATGTTAATGATGTTGGCAAAGATTTGGATAGAGATATTCAGTTACTTGCAGATGATGTAAAGTTGGAACAAACTGTGGCCTTACAAAAAGTTTTGAATAGACTAAGTGAATTGGCACAGGAGCTGGGGATGCCAGTTCAATATTACAAAATTTAATGTTTTAACATTTGGAAAATATAGGTGGGATAGAGAATTGACATTTGGTGGGAATATATTGTTAGAGGTGGAGGAAATAAGAAAGCTTTCGGTGATGGTGGATAAAGACCTAAAATTTAGAAGATTTATTCCCAAAATTGTGAGGACAACACAACAAATTCTGGGAATGATGTGGAGGACACTGACATGTAGAAGTAAGGAGATTCTGGTTCCATTGTATAAGGCTTTGATTAGGCCACACATGGACTACTGTGCACAGATTTGGTCACCTGGTTTTCAAAAGAACAAACAGATGTTGGAAGGGTCCAGAGGTGGCTGGCTAAGGTAGTTTCTGATCTCTGAAATGTTGAATATGAGGAAAGATTGGAAAAATGCAATTACAGAGTCTAGCGGATAGGAGGAAGAGGGGTGATATGATAGAGATGTACAAGTTGGTAAGGGGATTGTTACAGGATTAATGTTGAAGAGGTTTTTCATAAAATGGTGGGAGATCAGGGGAGAACAAGAGGTCATTCCTGGAAGCTGTATAAGGAGGGTGTGAACAAAGGAGTGAGAAGCAGGTTTTATCTTGCAGAGTTGTGAATGATTGGAATGCCTTGCCTGAGAGTGTGGTGTCTGCAGAGAACTTGAATGTGTTTAAGGTATGGTATGATGAGCTTTGTGTATGACAAAGGGTCCTCTAGATGAGTCTTTGACTGCATTGGGTCTTAGGGTAATAATAATATTAATCAACTTCATCCTGTTTCATTTTTGTGCCTTTCAGTTTTAGTCTACTTTGTACAGACTGGTAGTTCAGTGATTTTTCTTGTTCTTCATCTGCTTTGAAGAACAAGAAAAATTATCTATCAGTTCATCTCAAAAGTAATATCATTTTTTATACTGTACTTGTTCAAACGTGTCTCAGTTTGTCTAAACATGAATTTTTAAAGCTTTATAAGTACCACTTAGCTGAGGCAGGCTAATTCTAAGGAATTCCACCTTGCTATACAACATCATACATATGTTATTGTTTAAATAATTCTTTATTACTATGGAGATCACTGAAAAGTACATTAATCATATTATGCTTTATGAGTTCAAAAAAAAAGCAACAATGCTGCTAACACTAAAAAATGAGCGAAAAGAATGCCAATAATGTTTTGCATGTGCCAGCAATGGTTCCAAAAATTTCGACAAGGGAACTTGAGCTTGAAAGACTCCCCTCATTCTGGGTGCCCTGTCTCTCTCGATATGCTGGAAGCTGCTATTGCAAGAAATAACAATGCAACTGGTGATGATTTAGCAAAAGATTTTAATTCATCATCTCCATTTTTCCAGTAGACTGGGCAAGCTGAAAGGCTTCATCATTGCATTTGGACATCCAACTGGCTAGCTGAAATCATGTAATTAAGCTTCTGGAAAAATGTAACAGAACAAAAGTATTGATATACATAATGAATATCAAATAAAACAATACATTATAGTATCATGAATCCATCATCATTTGCAAGAACTTGTAATAGTGTCTAAGCTCAGCAAGTGGGTTCCTCATGAACTGATGAACAACAATCAAAAAAAGCACATCAGCATCTACAATGCTCTTCATTTTCATGAGGTTTAATCTCTACTGAATGAAAAACTGAAAGAAAAGAAGTGTTTTCTGGTCAATTGAAATGGTGTTGTTTTTCACTATGATAATGCATGCCCTCACAGTGCAAGAATCACCTGTACTCAATCACCTGATTGAGGAACTTGGCTGGGAAAAGTTTCCACATCCTCCATTCTCTTGATCTTGCACCTTCAGATTACCACTTATTTTGAAATTTGCAGCATTTCGTTATGAAAAACAATATGATACATTGAAGGTACTGAAATCGAGCCTAAGCTACTTCTTTGCCTCACTACCTCCTGAATTCTATAAAAATGGCATGATGAAATTTTCACAATGTTGGAAGAGTGTGATTGATCCAAATAGAGGATATATACTTGATTAAATTAGCAAGTGATTATCTTTTATATTCTTTCAAAACTTAATGCTAAAAATGACATTACTTTTGGGATGACTTGATATATGGCAAGTGTGGACTGGCAGACCATACTCTGGATATTCCTTCACATAATGGAAAATTGAAGAAGACATCAGTGTTACATAGAAGTAGCTGTCTGAGAGGCTATTTTTAGAATCAGCAGTGGTCTGGCTGCATTAAATTACCAAAGATCTAGGAGATAGTAATGCTGAGATCAAATTCTAGGAGATGAATAATTTGGAGTTCAGACTATATTTGATCTCAGTATTACTATCTCCTAGATCTTAGGTAATTTAATGCAGCCAGACCACTGCTGATTCTAAAAATAGCCTCTCAGACCTATAGCTACTTCTATGTAACACTTTTCTATCTTTGTATATTTCATATACAAAGATAGAAATATATTTCATGAATCTTTGTTACTAGATTCATGAGAGCTCAAAAATCACTAGATCTAGTAACAAAGTTGCTAACTTGGCAACACTGATACTGATTAATTTCTGAGAACTGAGTGACGAAGCATGGTGCTGTAGTTCATGTCTATATACGTTTGTCAATCCTCCCTCCCACTTTCCTACCTGAGAGCCAAACCTTCTTCAGTTTCTGTGAAGTTAAATGAACGTGTTTCCAAAGTGTTTATCGATATATGTAATTTATGAATACAAAATTTAATGTGTGTATATATATATATGTTTTATTTTATTTCCATTGTTATACTATAACTATAGTTTTATCTATTTATACAAGGGGTATGCCAGTTACATACACATTTCTGGGGAGGGGGGATACATGAAGCATAAAAGGTTGAGAACCACTGACCTAGAAGGTACCTTGTTAAGACAGTTGTCTGTTGTGCACTTATCACAGCTGTAGTTTGTGCTCTGATGATAATGCTGGGTAGAAAACCAATGAAATGAGAAAACAACCAGTGAAATAAGTAAACCGGTGAAATAATAGTAAAGGTCAATAAATTAGTTACTGTATATGTCAGCGTATAGGATGACCAGCATATAAGATGAGGTCTAAATTTTAGGCAATTTTTAGGTTTTAAGCTTATGTCGGTTGTATAAGACACCCCACAATTTCTTCTTTCTTGTATTAATGCAACATTAGGTATTGTTATATCCGTTATTTTTATATCTATGCATATCAGTTATTTTTTAGCATAGCATAGATTTAGTATTTATGCAAATTACCTTAATTAAAAGTGATTAGTGCCAATTTTAATTAATTATTAATTTTGCATTTTTTTTTAAATTTTAGTATTATTAAAATTGTTATTTAAAATCATAGAACAAGCAACAAAATGAAGAAAGTATGAAGCTCGATTTAAAATAAGGGTAATTGAAATGGCAAAGCAAACTAAGAACTGTGCTGCTTCAAGAAAGTTTGACATAACTGAGAAGATGGTAAGTGAATGGAGGAAAAAAGAAGATATTTTTAAAAAATTGCCAAAGAAAAAATGTGCGATGAGAACGTGGATCATCTGATGGCCGCAACTTGAAAATCACGTTGCAGAATGGGTATTCGAACAAAGGCAGAATGGTTATCTTGTTACAAGAAATATGATTAGAGCATATGCATTAAAATGGTCAAGATTGAATCTGGATGAAAGTATAGAATTTCAAGTTACTTCAGGATGGTGTAATTGTTTTATGAACAGACAAAATCTGGTAATACAACAAAAAATGAAAATTGCTCAAAAACTACCAGCACATCTTGACCACAAACTTACCAGTTTCCATAAATTTATTATTCAGTTGAGACAAGAACATAAATTTCTATTGTCAAATATTGAAATATGGATGAAACTTCTATGAGCTTTGATATGATAAGCAATGAAACAGTGGAATCTAAAGGTAGTAAGAATGTGTGTGTGTGTGTGTGTGTGTGTGTGTGTGTGTGTGTGTGTGTGTGTGTGTTTGTGCGTGCGTGCGTGCGTGCGTGCGTGCGTGCGTGCGTGCGTGCGTGCGTGCGTGTGTGTGTGTGTGTGTGTGTGCTAGTTCGAAATACAGGTCATGAAAAAAGAAGGTTTACGGTTGTGTTGTCATTTTGGCTGATGGAACCAAGTTATAACCAATGATTATCTTCAAACGTAAAACTAAACCTAAGATAAAATTTCATTCAGGTATTTTTGTACATTTTCATGAAAAAGGACGGATGGGTGAAAATGGTGTGAAAGTATGGGTAAATAAAATAATGTGTGGAACATTCGACCAGGGGGGGCATAATGAAGAAACGCAGTTTATTAGTATGGGATATATTTCGTAGTCATTTAACTGAGAATACTAAAAGTCTTCTAGAAAAAATTAGCAAAAATTGATGTTATACCAGGTGGTTTAACTTCTATATTGCAACCACTAGACGTCTGCTTGAACAAACCATTTACAGATCACATGCGAGAAGAGTGGAATAATTGGATGTTGACTGGTGAAAAATCATTTACAAATGGTGGATCTATGCACACTGCATCACTTGATATGTTGTGCAATTTTGTGATCAAAGCATGGAATAAAGTAAAAGTAGAGACTGTAATAAAATCATTTAAAAAGTGTGGTATCTCTAATCTTATGGATGGTGTGGACGATGATCTGTTGTGGGATACTGATGATGAAAACAAAATCAGTTCACTGGAATCCATATGACAATCATTTAAACAATGAATCTGAAGAACTATTTTCAACAGATGATGAAGAAAATTAACGTGAAAATTGAGGTTAATAATTATTATTTGTTTTTTAAGACTTACATCTATTGTAATATTTTAAATAAATTTATGCAACAAAAAATTAATCTGATTTGTTTATAAAACACTGCCTATTTTCTTATATAACGATGTATTGCAACTACCTAAATGTTCATCCAAGAAATTGAGCTTCTTTTTTATACTTGCCATATAAGATGACTCGTGATTTTGAGGGTTTTCTGTAGTATTTGAGAGTCATCTTATATGCTGACATATACGGTATTTATTATTTTTATTTTTGTTGGTGTTGTTTACATGAAACACTGTTAAGAACTGGTAATAATTAGTTCCACAAAGAGTACAAAGGACAGGCTAGGAAGGTGACTATATTTGTAAAGACAGCAAACGGGTACTATAGAAGAAATTAGCCAATCACATCAAGAGCTCTTTCAAAAAGTCAGAAGTAGAATGACTATGAGAGGATATGGTTGAGGTATCTGGTGACTGAAATTTATGAAGTAATTCATCCTAATTATTTCAACAGGCATAAGAAGCTTGCAAGTAGAAAGTATGTTGGAAGAGAGACTGATAGTGAGTAAGCAGGAGTATATGAGAAATTAAGTAAACCAGATGTTAAAGAAAGAGACACAATTTGACAATTATTACCATGTTGAAGGAATGCTCCAGGGAATTAACAACATCATTAGCACACTTGTTTAACATGAATCTTGCAAGAGAGCAAGTCCCAAAGGAGTGGAAAGAGGATAAAACTGTTCCACTTCACAAAGGATAGAATAAGATGTGGAAATATTTTCTGCTTAGTTACAAGATACTTTATATTTCACAAAAAAAACTATATTCTTGTTTTAGTCCAATACATATATCACTGAGCATAAGCTTAGATATCTTCGCACCTTCATGACCCTTCCCATAACAATTTTGCATTATGGAATACTAAGGCAACTGATGTGAAGAGCCAATAGTTCTATATGCAAGCAGACTAGTCATGAAGATACTGCACATGAATGTCTACACTTGGGTATAATAATAAATAAGAATATAATTTCTTGTCAAGTATAATATACCTTGTAACCAAGTAGAAAACCTTTCTATAACTCTCTCAACCAGGGTATTTGATAATAAGGTGATTCACCTTTTTCAACTTGTATATGGAAAATATTTGACTTCTCACTGATTTAACCTTGGTATCTGACTTCCATTGATGAGACCTCAATAAGGATTAATACCAGGTAGTGCCCCTTCCTAAAATGCTTTTGCATTGTGGGATATTAAAAGCAATTGACATTAAGTCAATAGCCTCTATTTTAACGATTAGTGAAAATGATGATATCAAAGACCTACCTTAGTAGTGAAAACTTATTCTAGATCAGTATTTCCCAACGTTTTTTTTTTTGGATCATGCCCCACCCTCAATGCCTCAAAGATTTTGATGTCCCCCCCCCCCCTCACTGACAATGGTGAGTGTTTTGAGTATATCAGTGATGAGGTGACGAATGCAACATAATTTTCTAATTGTCCCCCAAAATATTCAAATTGCCCCACGTTGAGAAACACTGTTCTAGATGCATGGAAACTAGATTAACTGTGTAATATAAATTATCTTTAAATTAAGAATTAATCATTTGAGAAATAAATAAGATAGGAAGGTTATTATCCCTCTTTATATGGCTAATTTGGCTGCATCTAGACTACTGTGCATAGATTTCGTCCCCTGGGTTTCTTGGAAATCAAATGGTAGTGGAGAGGAATCTGAGATGAGTGTCCAAGCTGGTGACAGGTCTGTGGAATGCTCTTATGAGGATAGGTTGAAGGTGTGTGGGTTGCAAAGTTTAGTCAATAGGCAGCAAAGAGGAGGGCATGCCAGGTTCTATGAGATTGAAACAAAAAAAATTTCTCAATACATGATGAGTAGGGAAAGAACAAGGGATCAACACTGAAAGTGTTCTGTAAAAGTGTTGTTAGTAAGGGTGTGTGTGCAGACTAAATTTTTTTGCTTGGAGAGTGGTGAATGAGAAGAATGGATTGCCAGATGTGATTGTGAGTGTCCTGACAGTGAATGAATATAAGGAGAGGTTTGAAGGTATTGTCTGGATAAAGGGTAGTGTGGGGGTCTTCCTCAATGAATCTTCTGACTTCATGGAGATACCAATACAATAATAATAATGATGATGAGATATCAGAGCGTATGCTATAATGTCCTGTATGCTAAGTGAAACAATTTTTTTTATATTATTATTATCTTAATAAAGTAATAATAAATTTTATTATTATTAGAAGTGCAGTAAGTAGTAGACAGAGCACAGTCAAAATAGCAACGATGCCTAGTTTGAAAGTTCCGAGTTTGAATCTCATATGGGATGTGAGAAACATTTAATAATGAATTCTCAAGTAAAAGAAAATGAGCCAATTTTATACAAAGTTGAAATGGTTCGACATTGCAGAACTTGAATTTTAATTTCTTCCATAAAAAAGGGGAGATGGGGGAAAGTGATAGAATAAAATGCTCTGGTTCAGCATTAGTATCTAGTGGTTCAGTTACTTGAATGTAACCAAATTGGTGGGCTAATAAGCTAAAAGGAAAATGGGACTGGATTATTAAGGCTTTTATTTCATGTTTGTCAGTTTCAGATTCAGCAACAATTCAAAAGAATGATATAAAAGTTTAATTAAACAAATATTAATTAAAAGTTAAAATGACAAACTCAATGAAAACAGTTATTTAAAATTGAATGGATATCCTTACTTTCTTATACTGGCCTGCACGAAGAAAAAACTTCCCTGCCTTCAAATAGCTTTTGTTATTTTCAAAATATGTAGCAATGCTAAGATAGTCTTCTTGAGATGCATCATCACCAACAACATCAGCATATATATCCATTTTTCCAGTAGACTGGGCAAGTTGGAAGGCTTCATCATTGCATTTGGACATCACAAGAAATTGGATAGCCGAAATCATGTCATTAAGCTTTTGGAAAAATCTAATAGAATGAAAGTATTTATATACGTAATGAATGACAAATAAAGAAGTACATTACATTATCATGAATGCATTTTGCATTCTATTTTAAACATAAAATTAGGTTAAAATATGAATGAAAATTCTAGTGCTTAATTAGATGACACGTAATTCCTGCTGACTGTAGTGCTTAATTAGATGACACGTAATTCCTGCTGACTGAGAGCTTTACACATTCTCTCAACATCTGTGGACAAATTAAAATTCATAAAGAAGGTTATCCAATACATCCTATTATTTTATATATAAATACAGAGGCACAATAAGCTCCTCCATAGCGTAACTGAAAGAATGACGGTACATTGCACTCTTCGATTAGAAAAGGCCTAAGTTCGATTCTCGTCATGACAGGAGGAATCTTTATATGGACTTTTTCAATTGAAGGTCGTTAGCTGATCTCATACAGAGGTAGCAGGGTTTTTCATCCAGGAAACTCGGGTTTTTCATCCTGCATACAGACAAATCGGCCCTTCGGAACACACGCAATTTACAGACAAAAAATACTAGCAGCGGTGGTGGTTGTGGGCAGTAAATGCCATTGATGTAGGTGATTGGTAGTAGAGGAGACAGAGAGTTGTTCAGTAGGTGTCCTCGCGCAATGAGTCTTCAAACTCCCTGAAGGTGTCACGAATAATAATAATAATAATAATAAATACCACCACATCTTCTCTTCTTCTTCTTCAGCTGCTCCCATTTCTATATGGGGCCACTGTTTCAGATGAGCCTTCTCCACTGGTTTATCTATTGTAGACTTCATCTTTGTCCAGATTTTTTTCTCCTTCAGATCTTCCTCTACATTATCTTTCCACCTCTTCTTTGGTCTTCCATTTTTTCTTCTTCCTTCTTGTATTTCCATCATCACGATACTTTGTCCATCATATTTTTCATTTTACCTCATTACATGTCCATACCATCTTAATTGGGTTTCTTGTAATTTGTTTGTAATTGCAGTCACCTTTACAGTACCTCACCTAGTCTTTCCTTGTTACTCCACACAGCCATCAAAGCATCCTCATTTCTGGTACTAATCTTGCTTTCATTGGACTTCTTCATAGGTAGTCTCTCCAATCCATATAACATTGTAGGTCTCACTACCATTCTGTATATTTTTCTGTTCAATTTCACTGGAACTTTTCTATCACACAAAATTCCTGACATTTCTTTCCAATTCTTCCATCCTACCTGAATTCTGTTATTGAGTAGTTATCCACTACTGAATCCAGATATTTGAATTTATCTACTTTCTTGATGACCTCTCCATTCAGCACCACATCTTACTCAGTATCGACATTTTGACTACACACTAGATATTCAGTTTTTCTTCTACTCTCAGTCCTCTTTCTTCTAATACCCTGTTCCATCTTATCAGCTTTTGTTCCATTTCCTCTCTTGTTTCTGCACACAGCACATGATCTGCATATAGCATACTCCAAGGTATTCTCTCTCTCTCTCTGACTTGCTCTGTCAAAGTATCTATTACTATATTAAAGAGAAAAAGGACCGAGTGCTGATCCCTGATGTAAATCAACTGTTACCTCAAAACTCTCTGTTATTCCCAAACAGCTCCTAACTATTGTTTGCACATTTCTGTATGAATCTAACATATTTTTCTGGTACTTTCTTTTCTTTTAAACTCTTTCATAGCTCTTTTCTAGGTACTATGTCATATGCCTTCTCTAGATCAATAAAAATGACACGTCTTGGCTTTTGTTCTTCCACATTTTTTGATTATCTGCCTCAAAATAAATACTGCATCCATAGTTCCTCTTTGAGGCATAAAACAAAATGGTTCTTTTGCCATATTAACTTCTCTCAGCCATACATCTATGATTCTTTCAAATAACTTCATCATATGAGGCAAGTTTAATTCCTCTATAGGTACCACCACACTCTGTCTTCTCCATTCCTCAGAAATTACCTCTTGACTATAGATCCCCTTCAATAGATTCCATATTAATTCAATGCCTTCATCTCCTAATGCTTTCCAGACCTCCAATGGTATTTCATCTGGTCCAACAGCCTTTCCACTCTTCATTTAGGCCATTGCTCTCACCACTTCCCCCTCTGTCAATTTCCGTAGTCATTCCTTCATTTGGTAGTGCCTTTTCCTCGGACAGCCTCCACTTTCCTTCCCCCCGGATATGAATATCTTCTAATTTTCTTATTATAATTCCATCTGCTCCATTAATCTGCTTCACTTTGAGAATCTTTCATTGCTTTACTCCAATATTTAACCAACCTGTAAACCTTCTTCTGTCCTTCAGTCCTTTTTTTTAAAATATCAGTCCCACATGACAATAGGTTTTGCTTTGGTTTGATTTATTGGCACAAAGACTACAATGGTCATACTGTGCCAAAACAAAAGTCTGCAGCAGTACACAAGGCTTACAGAAAGTTACAAAAAAATTAAGCAAAAGAGTATTTACGCATGGCTACAGCTGCACACAGTCAAAGACACATTAGTAAATAAAAAAATAAATAAAGATATATACTATAATGTACAAAGTTAAGTTATACAATGTCTGCATATAAATAAAATTACGGCAAAAGTAACAGCTGCACATAAGGTCAGAGGCCACAGTGGCACACAAAATAATCAAAAATACATTAGTACATAAAAATGTAAATAAAAATATGTATAAAACTGTATAAGGTTAAACAATACACTATCTGCACATGAATAAAATTACAGCAAGGGTTATAACAATGAGTTTAAAAAGGTTGCAGTCATTCACAGGTAATCAAGGATAAAATCAATGTGTATGTACAAAAGTCAAGTTAAACAATGTGACTTCTGCATATAATCAAAGCTACAGCAAAGGCCACAGCAATTACAACAGTCAAGGTCAATTAGTATATAACACTCAAATGCATTTCATCAGCTTTGAACCATCATAACTTTCCTTCAATTTTATTCCATACAATCACAAACAAAACACTCTCTGTTTGACACACTTCAGCCATCTTTTCATTCTGCATCATTGCTCTCCTTCACAGTTCACTACTGTCATATCTGGGCAATATCTAACAGTTTTCCCAATAACATTATTATTATTATTATTTATTAAGGGAAACTTCCAGGGAGTCAGGGACTCATCAAGGGAGGCTACATACTACACACACCAGCTATCATACTTATTCTTGAATTTATTCATGCTACTTGCACACACAACATCCAATGGCATTTCATTCCAATCATGCACTACTCTATGAGAGAAAAATCTAGCCCTTACTCCTGTTAGCAACATTCATTCTCAACTTCCAAGGATGCCCTCTTGTTCTATCCTCACCCTCCATAAAATGAAAAATTCCATCAAATGAAATTCTGTATGACTCTTTCAGAAGTTTGTACATCTCAATCATATCCCCCCCCCTTCTATTGTTTGCTAGTGTCTACAGTCTACAAATTCTCAAGATAAAATGATATCAGGATTCCATAATCCTGATATCGTTTTTAACACTCTCCTTTGTACTCTCTCCAATATATCAGAATCACATGTGGTGATATGGATGACATACCACATTTTTTTAAAGAATGTGCAAAAGAGTCAATCATACCTTTGTCCTTGTTATTTAATGAGAGTCTTGCGGGTAAGGTTCCTAAGGTATAGAAAGAAGGCAAAATAATGTCTCTCCACAAGCATGGTTCGAGAACAGATGTTTATAATTATAGATCATTCTGTATATCTGCAATTGTGAACAAAGTGTTGGAAAAATTGGTTAGAAATAGAATAGAGGATTGGACTGATGAACATACAATTCCCTATGATGGTTAGTATGGTTTATGAAGGGTAGGTCTTGTTTTAGCAATCTGCATATGTTTTATAATAAGGTGATGAATGCGTAGAATAAGGGAGAATCATATACAGTGATTTTCTTGGACTTTGCAAAAGCATTCAAAAGATTACTACATCAGCTTTCTTCAGCCTTTTTACCTGCAAACCGGGAAAAACAGGAGAAATATTTCACGGACCAGCTGACGGCTAAGACAGAAACATAAACCAATGTAGATAGTATTTTATTTATTAAATCCAATGTTAAAAAATTACAATTTTTAGGTAGTGCGACATCTGTTGCTGCTTAGAGGTTAGAATATTTGATATATGTGGTTGGAGCATTGTTTCTGAAAGACGAAGCTCTGCAATAATATCCATTCGATTTCTCTGTTTGGTTTTTATTTTTATTACTGACATGGCTGAAAAAGTCTTTTCACACAAATAGGAAGTCGAAAAAATGACCAACAATTTGATAGCTTTATAACTCAAATTTGGATATTCTTTTTCAAGTGATATCCAAAACTGAGACAATGATTGCATTTTGTCTGGACACCAGAGTGACATCAGAAGACAAGTCGATCAGCTTTTCTTTTTCACAAGGATCAAGTGCGCATGATTTTATATCTTCCAAGAAGGGATTATTAATCCAGAGGTTACCTTTAAGAGGATCCTCATTTTCAGGGAAATAATTATTAAAGTTTTCAGCTAACGCCCTTAAATATTGACTTATTATGTTGATTATGAGTTTCTTGTTGACATCAGCAGCAATCAAAAATTCTCCCAAAAATAGAAACATTTCTATATCTTCCTCTTGTATGCAACTATCCCAAAGAGCCAGCTTCTTTTTGAACGCATCCATTTTATTTCTCAGTCTAAAAATATTTGTACAAGACCCCTGAAGAGAAATATTAAGTTTGTTAAGAAGGCTAAATATGTCCGCCATATACGTAAGCTTAGCCATCCATTCCTCATTCAACAAAGGCTCTACTAGGTCAGATTTTCACTCTCGCAGAAACTGCTTTACTTCTTCTCTCAGTTCGAAAAGATCTGCAAGAACCCTTCCTCTCGATAACCACCTTACTTTTGCATGGAGAAGGAGATGTTGGTGGTGTAAGTCCATACTCTCACACAGTGTCGTGAACAGCTTGGAGTTCATAGCTCGACTCCAAATTTCATTAATGATCTTCACTGTGTCATTCATCATAGTGTTTAGTTCAGTAGAAAGCTTCTTTGCAGCTAGGTACTCACGGTGGATCATACAGTGAGTTGACAAAACTTCTGGGTGCACGACTTCCTTTATTTTCACAACTACTCCTGAATGACATCCAGTCATGCTTGCAGCACTGTCCATACACACTCCGACGCACTTGCTCCAGTCTAAGCCCTGTGCTTGAAAATTCCCATCAAGAGCATTAAATATCTCTGAACTAGTGGTCCGTCCAGGTAATTCAAGGCAACAAAGAAGTTCCTCCCTTAAGTCTTCATCTTCACTATACCTCACGAAGCAAAGAAGAATAGCATGGTTACTCACGTCAGTTGATTCATCAAGTTGAATCGCGAAACATCTCGATTTCTTTATCTCCCCCCTCTACAAGTTGCTTTTCAATATCGGTGGCCATATCAATAATTCTCCTCTGAATGGTGGCGTCTGAAAACGATATAGCCTCCAGTTTTTTAGTGGCTTGAGGAACCCAAATTTCTTGTACGACATCTAAGATGCAAGGCTTTACTAACTCCTCACCAATAGTAAACGGTTTTATCATTTTAGCTATTCGAAAAACAACTAAATAAGACGCTTGAAGCAGTGACTTGTCATCATTTTTATTTCACTTTTCTGACTTTTCTGGTCACATAATCTTTGAAAAAAGTCCAGTGGCTTATCAATAAAATCTCTATGCTTCGAATGCAAATAACGAGTAAGTTTGGAAGGTTGCATAGCGTCATTTGACAGAATTTTGGAACATACTACACACAAAGGCCATGGCAATAGTTCACTGCCAGGGGCTACAATGAAACCAAGCTTTAAATAGTCCTTGTTGAAAGACCTAACAAAGTTTCCTTTTCTTTTTTTGGTTTGTATTGCACATTCCGAAGTATCAACATATTTCTTTTTCTTTGTTTCTTCTAGACTTGAAGCAATAGTACTTGGCATACTTTCAGTGCCATCACTACTTTTCTCCTGAATATTGTCCTTGCCTCTACTAAAGAAGGTTAAAAGGTTTTGCTGTTTGACATTTTTTGTCTCCATTTTGTAGGGTTTCAAATTATACAAAAGAAATAACTTGTTTTCCGAAAGACCACAACACAATATTAGAAAGCAATACGGATGAGCACGATAAAATAAGAATTATTGCGACCTGTTATCGACGGCTGCACACTTCGCCTATACTTTGGGTGCTACATTGTCGCATGCAGCGTCCCGCTCACCCTGCAACAATGTAGCGCCCGAATCATGTAGCCACTACATGATTGAGGGGGAAATTTCCACAGACTGGCACCAGTCCGTGGACCACAGGTTGAAGAACAGGGTACTACATGACAAGTTGGTGTACAAGCTGCAGAGGATAGAAATAGATAGTATCAGTTAGATGAATTGGTTGGCTCTGAATGATATCAGCAAGTTGTGTATGCTGGAGTGATGTCTCAGAAAAGGAATGTGACCAGCGGCATGCCTCAGGGTTCTGTTCCTGGGAAGGGGGGGGGATTACTGTTAAACTTCCTTGTTAATGATATTTCATGTGAATTGACTGGGGATCTTCAAATGTTTGCCAATAATGTAAAGTCAGGTAGAATTATCAGGCGTAGGTAGAATTATCAGGCGTAGTGCTGATGTTAATTCTCTACAGGAAGATTTGAAAAGACTTTTAGCTTGGACAAATGAGTGGGGGGTTGAAGTTTTAATGTAAATAAATGCAAGGTGTTACACTTTGGGATACAGAGATATAAGCAGTGGTGAGCTATAAGGGGCTCGCGCGAGCTCTTTTTTCTCAATTTTGCGAGCCCCTTGTGCTTCTTGTTTACTTTTTTATTTTTTCAAAAAAAATCTTTTATGAAACATATTAAGCGACTAACTCATAAATTTAACAAAAATTAGTAACCTAACAAAAATTAGTCTATTCAGCAGTGTATAGATTATTTGGAATTATTGTTTCAACTCCTCTATAACGAATGCACTCAAGTTTGAAAATAAAATAAGTGCACGTGCTATCTTTACCCTTCTGGTAGCCAATCGTATGGTAAAACCAGTAGCCAATCAAATGTTTTATAAAAGATTATAAAATATTTCATTCTTATTATATTTTGATAGTTAAAAAATGTTTTTCTTATGTAAGATAAATTAGCACAGTTCATTGTGTGCAAATATTTCATGATTGGAATTTGTACACAAGCTGTATTAATAAAAGTTTTGGTGTAAAATACGTTTTTTTTTTTTTTTTTTTTTTTTTTTTTTTTTTTTTTTCCCTTTGTTAAAATTTCCACAGCCCGCCACTGGATATAAGGCTACATACTGTATCGGTGGAGCTGTACTTCAGGAAATGGATAAGATTCGGGATCTTGGAGTGATAGTGGACTGAAGTTCCGAGGGCATATCGCACATGTTGCAAAGACTGCATATCATACTGTTACTACGATAAAAAGTGCTTTGACATGCAGGGATAAGAAGGTAGTGATGAATCTATATAAGGCATTGGTTAGACCACATATGGACTATGGTGCTCAGATTTGGTCACCTAGTTTTCATTGTGATGTGGAAACACAAGAGAGAGAGGATGCAAAGACGAATAACCAAAGTGATATCAGGACTTTGGAGTGTTGGTTATGAAGAGCATTTGAGAGAATATTTAATACAGATGTTAGTGGACAGGAGGAAAAGAGGAGATATGATAGAGACCTTCAAGTTAGTTAAGATGGATGTTAAGATGGGAAGAATGAGAGGCCATCTCTGGAAGTTGTATACAGATGTGGTGAAGATGTAAGTGAGGAGTAGATTGTTTACATGGAGAGCTGTTAGTGAGTGGAATTCATTGCCTGAGTGCAGGTAGTGCAAATAACTTCAAAGCTCATTATGATAGACATGTTGCCAGTTGAGTGGGCCTCCCACAATGAGTCTGTTGAGGTTACCAAATAAAAATAATAATAAAAATAATGTATTCCTGACTGCATTCCTGTTGAGAGTTTTCTACCACCATGCTGACACTGCTTGTTTCATTTATTCTTGTGGAAAGGCTTAGACGTTGGTTATGCATTTTCACTATATTATTTAAGGAAATTACAATGTACTAGGATATACATTAAAATAAATTTTAATATATTTCTATATTTCGGCAACGTCACGTTGCCATTTTCAAGAACTTAAGTACAAGACACGTGCACGTAGGTACAGCACAACAATAAGTGAGGAAGAAGTATGAAGCTGTTATTTCTCCTAAAGTCCTGATGGTGCCCTCTAGCAGGCAATGTTGGTATTCTTGGGCGATTGGGCTGGAGGTCTTCTGATGTAGGTTTCCCAAATTTGAGGAAGCCTCATGCAGCCAAATTTGTTGAGGTTTGGATCATTTCTTAGGGCTGAAGCTGATTCTAGGAAAAGTCTTTCATATCTGTATTTGCTATGGTGTATTATCCTGGCTTTCTTCCACCGTATTCTATGGCAGGTATCCAGCGCATGGTCAGCAAGACCAGAGTGGCTGTATTGGTGAAACCGGATGTAGCCCTTGTGTTCTGAAATTCTGATATTTGCTGTCCTGCCTGTTTGGCCAAAGTAGGACAGCTTACAGCTGCAAGGGACTGGACTGGAGCTTTCCTTAAATAATATAGTGAAAATTGTTTCATTTAGCAGTCTTTCAAAGTAATTACTCCAGACATCTAGATGAAAAACAAAGATATCATTATCTTTGTTTTTCATGTCACCTTTATCATCTCTAATTCCTTTTACAGGTACTTTCTCCTCCATTTCTAAGCTTTTTTCAGTAGCCTCCAAAATATTTTGCCACCTTCCTGATATTTATTTTCTATGTTCTTACCAAAGTCTTTCTATGACTTTTATTTAGCCAGTTTTACACAGTGCTTTGTTTTCTTACATTTTTCTCTATATTCCATAAGAGCACAAGCTGGCTGACTTGTCAAGAAATTTTTATATGCTGTCTTCTTTTCCTTGACTGCTTCTTTAACTTCCTGATTCCACGAGGGTTCTGATTTTTCTATCCTTGCAGATTACCTCATCACATGACTGGCTGAATTAGTCAATGTTTTCTTAAGGTTTTGCCATTGAAGCTCCAAGGTTTGGCTCTTGTTTGAGAAATTCTGAAGAGAACATTGCTTTATTCAGTCAGAGAGGTATATGGCGAGGTCGTCTGTAAGGACAGAAAAATCAGAACTCCATGGTGGACTCAGGAAGTTAAAGAGGCAGTCAAGAAAAAAGGAGAAAGCATATAGAAACTTCCTGGCAAGTAAGTCAGCTTGTGCTCTTAGGGAATACAGAGAAAAATGTAAGAAAGCAAAGCACTGTTGTAAAACCAGATAAACAAATGTCATGGAAAGACTTTTGTAAGAACATAGAAAATGAATATCAGGAAGATGGTAAAACATTCTGGAGGATACTGAAAAAGCTCAGAAATGGAAGAAAGAGTAGTGTAAAAGGAATCAGAGATGATAAGGGTCACATGAAAACTGAAGATAAAGGCTTTATATTGTCTCTGAACTTCTAGTTCATTTTTCTTCCTTTGGTAATCTCTGATATAATGGGATAAGCCAAGATTTTATGTTATGGAACTTGGCTTGTCTCGTTATATCAAACGTCACAAAAGGAAGAACATGAATCAGAAGTTCAGACACAATATACCACTGAATCAAAAAATTAGAATAATCAAAGAAAATGTGTTGAATGATTTCCAATTCTAATTTGTTGCATAGAAAATAATTATTACCAAATATGAATTAGCATCATCTAAATCTACGTACTTTGTAGATTAGATATGCATGTAAGCAAATAAAAATGTAATATAAATTATAAAAAAAACTGTTATTTGAAAACATTCACAAAATTAGAAAAAAATTTAATATTGTTCAAAATATTAGAATAATGCAAAAATAAATGCACAAAAGTAACAGTCAAAGGGAAAAAGCATGAGAATTAGTACTTTGTTGGGTCCTCCTTAGTTTTTATGACCGTTCGTAAATGGTTAGGCATATTATTTACCAGCGTTTCACAGTCTTTTTTTCTTTTTAATCAAAACATCCCATATGGTCTGTAAACTAGAAACAAGTTCAGTTTTGTTTCTAGGGGCAACTTCTCAAAGGCGTTTCTTCATAATTCCCCACAAATTCTCAATGGGATTTAAATCTAGTGCGTTTGCTTACCAAGGAATTGCATTGATTTGTCTTTCTTTAAGCCATATAGTAGTGGTCTTGGAAGTGTGACAAGAAGCTGAATCTTGTTAAAAAAGAAATTACCATCACATAAATCTTCCAATGATGGTAACCTAAAGTGCTCAAGAATTTCTTGGCGCACTTTGGAAGTGACTCTTTTGTACACAATATGCGTACAAAAGCCTACCTGGACCCTCTGCAGTCATACAAGCCTATACCATGACAGGGGTTGCAAATTTCACCAAATCTTTCACGTATTCTTTATCAAATGCTTCTTGCTTAAGAGGCTAATCACGTATCTCTTGATGATCACGGAACACACAAAACATACTTTTATTGCTATAAAAGTACCTTTTTCCCAGTCCTCTTGATCCCACAACAGTCTTTGCTTATGCTATCACACTCTAGCTGCCTTTTGCTTGGAAGTCACAGCTTCATTTTAGGTACATGTGATTTAAAACCCAATTTGTGAAGTCGTCTCAATGTCATAGATTTCATTTTTGTTTAAAAAAATTTCTCTTAATAACAGAGGTACACACATACAGGTGTGTATGATGTGGAGTCACATGGCTCAATTTTGCAATGACTACTTCAATGAAAAAAATGCATTGAACATTTCAAACTGAGAATTTGAAGTTCTTTCCTTATATTTTAAAATAAGGAAAAAACTTTTCTCCAAAAATGACTGGAAGTGAGTTTATGCTTTTTCACAGGATGGCATTAGCAGTCCAATTCAAATGATTTCATACCATTTAGTATATTAATCAGAATGGTCTAAGAAGCAACTTTCTGAATTTACAGTATATGCCATTTCTTATTATTGCTACTTTATCTGTAACTCTTTACTTGAAACTCATAATTTTTTGAAGCTTCTGAAAAGAAATACAATTTAAATTAAGGGGATATTAAATCCCACATTATTTCAAAGCTGAATAATATCACCTTAATTTAAATAATGTTACATCGCCGAAGTGAAGCCTATTGGCTCTTTATATTTAAGAAACAGTATTTCAGTTTTTGTATGCTAGAAACTATACAAAGTATAGCTCATAGAACAATTTTTTCTTCAGTGACTTATCAAGCAAGAACAGGTATAACATTAGAAAGAAAAATATTTAATTACTAGTTTCGTAAATCCTGTCGTGTACATCTTCTTCGATCTGGAGACATCCACCTCAAAGCACATTTCAAAGATGTAGAGAAAAAATGGGTACATAAATCAGGATTGACATTTCATACCACTACCAAAGAAAAAC